>NW_015626069.1:1861753-1862061 GCF_001515625.1 Sinocyclocheilus rhinocerous
GGTGGGCCCTGCACACTGGAGAGTGAGGCTATAGAATCCAGTTCTCCTCCGCCTCAGTTTAAATAGGGTCATCCCCACTATGGTGGGTCCCGAGCAGGCTCTGGTCATGGAACAGAAGTAGTTACTCTTTTGAGGAAGGAGTATATCGAGGTGGTCCCTCCTCATTTAGCAGAGTCCGGGTTCTACAGTCGGTACTTCACCGTTCCGAGGAAGGATGGAGGGTGGCGTCCTATTTTAGATCTGCGTCATTTGAACCGTTCAGTCAGGAGACTGAAGGTCAGCACACTCACACTCAAACAATTCGTGTC
>NW_015626069.1:1862186-1878409 GCF_001515625.1 Sinocyclocheilus rhinocerous
ATTCGACCACGATGTAGGCACGTATGTCTCCTGCTCGGATCGAGTCGATCCTCACCACATTCACGAGAGTGAGAGAAGGCCGGTCACTCACTGTCAAGCAGTTCCAGACTGCTGGGTCTGATGGCAGCTGCGTCCAACGTGGTTACTTTTGGCCTGCTGTACATGAGACCCCCACAGTGGTGGCTTAACCCAAGGGGTTCTCCCCGAGGGGAAACCAGCTTTGCATGCTCAAGGTCATGCGGCGGTGCCTGCGTGCCTTAGACATGTGAAGGAAACCTTGGTTCTTATCTCAGGGCCTCTATGAGGAAACTGTACTTCTTGGTCCGGAGACCGCCAGGTTGACCCAGCTAGCTGCCCGTTTGGTACAGTTTTGAAGTTCCTGCAGGCCTGTTTATCCGCAGGGTTGACCCACTCCACCCTAGAGGTCTTCGTTCCTCCCAGGCCTAAGAGATCGCTATGTGTTGGTGCGCACCGACAACACAGCAGTGGTCTCTTATATATGTGGGGGCAGACATCCTATCGATGCAGGGGCCGAGGCCCGGGGAATAGATGCCTCACCCTGAGGGGAGAAGCAGACTTGGAGAGTCTTTGGCCAGGCTCAGGTGGACTTGTTTTCACTTGTTGGTCAAGTTGGCCTTCGGGACGGTGGGCCCCGCCTACTTCAGCAACTCCTGGCTCTCTTTTCTCTCGCCTTAGTTGTGCCCTTCCACACTAGGCAGGGATTTGCAAGTCTGGTGGCGTGGGCATTCTCGTTCCCGTAGCGTTTCGACGCAACTCAAGTTCCTGAAGGGGAACGTCTCCAGGTTACGCATGTAACCATGGTTCCCCGAAGGGAACGAGATGCTGCGTCTCAGGGCCATACTTCCGGCATCCCTGCCAGTGCTTGCTTCACTCCTAGAAGCTGACGCCGGTTTCACCGCACGTGCTTTTATGCTTCCTGGTCACTACGTCACCCTGCCCATCCATTGGACTGATTACACATGTGATTCAGAGCGTGGTCACGCTGGAGGCGTTCCCGTAGCGTTTCGACCAGGGAACCATGGTTACATGCGTAACCTAGAGACGTTTTCTCTGAAAGCCATTTTTTATCACCCATATGGCCTAGGCATTAACTGAAGCTCAGGAATTAAACACTATTATAAACAATCAACACCAATGAACTACAACTTATGAATTATTTTAGCTGTTGCTAAAATAATTATTCGTAACACTTTATAATAACTTTCATTTTTAAATCATTAACAAACATTGTATAATGCTTAATTAATGGATCATTAGTTCATATATATATATTCACATATATACAATATGAGATAATGTTCTTGTTAATGTTTACTATTGAACTTACTAAACATTAGCTAATGATTAACATATGATTATTGAAATGCTTACAAATGTCAGTAAACTTTCAGTTCATATGATCTTCATTTGTTGGTCTTTGTTTGTTGTGTAGACCTCTATTTATACATCTTAACACATAATCTATTAATTATTTGTTCATGTTTTTGCAGTACCCAATCTAAAGTGAAAACTTTTCATTATTTGCAAATGTTTATAAATGTGTACTAATCATTAATACCTTTATGAGCAGTCTTCTCCATGGCTAAATTTGTCCTGAATGACCTGAATTTACCCTATTCACACATATTTACTAATCATTTATTAATCAGTTGTTCATGTTTTTGCAGTGGCCAATCTAAAGTTGAAACTATTCATCATTTTAAATGTTTATAAATGGTTACTAATCATTTAGTGTCTTTATGGGCATTGAACTTTTAGCTAATGTAACAAGGTTTGTGTAAAGGGTGGCTGGTTAAGTTTAGCTAAATGCTTGCTAAAGACACAACAGATTGTGATTTTGGTGCAAAAAATGTTTTTTATTGCCTCAACACTCATATTAGTATACTACTCTTCAGTATATCATTAAACAGGATATTCCTTGAATCATAAATAAACAGGGGGAAACAAATACTTTTTTTTAAAAAGAAAATACTTGTTCATTTATCAAAACAAAATAATATAAACATATTAAACAGTGTTCCCATATAGTAATCAAATTGGCCCTTGTACACTCTTGACCCTTTGGTTGGTCCCTTACACCTACCCATGCCACCAAACCTGTCCCTAACCTTACCCGTATCACACCACAGTATCTAATCCCTCTTAAAAGGCAATTTGGATAATAATGCATCTGAACATAAACAACAACGGCATTGGATAAATAACAGATACTGGACTAGCATACAATACAACAACATGCCATAATATTTATTGGCATGGAAGTAATTTAGCAAAATTATCTGAGGCACTTATAGGACAGCTGTCCAAGCTTAAAGTACATTTCTGTAATAAACAAACCCCTTTTTTAAAGGGAAAAGAGAAAATTAGCATTTTAGGGATTGCATTAAACAGATACTGCGCTCAATATAGCCTCTAAAGAGATGACCTTGCATTTGAAGCATCAGTGAGTTATTTCTGCATTAGGTGAAGGTATAGTTTTCATTAAACCAGGGACCTTAAATTAATGTACAGTAATATGGCCAAAACTTGATAGTATTCTGCATGAGTTGCAGGCTGTTCTTCCATTTCAAAACCTCATTCCTTCAACACAGCGCCACAGCTGAAGGACTGTCCACAGTGTCAGTAATTCAGATGATTTGGTGGAAACCTCTGGAGAACATTAAGGTAACCTTTTGAAATGACCTCAGATATCCTGTTTTGTACTCAATGAACTTCCATATATATTTCAAGTGCCTCAAGCAATAAGCAAGTATTTTAAATCATTAATTTAGAACTGATTCATTTAGAAACACTGATTCTAGTGCTGGGCGGTATACCAGTTCATACCGAATACCGGTGTTTATTTTTGTTATGATATGAATTTTTTTAATACCGCAATACCGGTGTATGTCGCTTAAACAACGTTCGGAACGCGACACTGTTTGAAAGGGGTCCCTTTTCACTGTTGCACTGTGGTGAGGGAACAGCTGTATGTGTTACTAAGCGTGAAAGTTCAGAAACTGAAGCTGTAGAACTAATAGAACGTGATGACACAGAAGAACTCATCCACAATATCCACATTGACCGCCACAAATATCCACCGCCCCCTGCCATCAGCTCCCGCGTCTCACACACACACGAGCGCGACTTTAGCAACTTTCAGACCCTTTTAGCATTTTTTTTTCCATAGAATATTCATACTGACAAACCTAGCGACTTATTTGGATAAACCTTAGCTATGGTTCAGTTGGAAGATTTCGCCAGTGCTGTCCCGCGAACGCGAGGTCTGACTTTCCCGGAGAAGGGTCACCTCTCTTGGCGTCTGTTCTGTGCAGTGAGCGGCAGAGAAGCAACGCATTCAGTTGGCCGCACCGCAGCCGACTCGTCAATAAATGAGTACAAAACAGCGTTTCCTAGCACCTGTCGCTTACTGATTGTTTAGAATTATAAATATGAGCGTAGTTCGTCTGTTAATATCACATGCACTTTTTTGTTTGTTGTTTTTAGTTTGTTACTCAGACGCAGGCAGTGCGCGCTGCATGAGACAAAAAAGTAATATAGCCAAAACCACCGCATAGCCGCTCAACATGCATCTACTGTACATGCATGTTGATTTTATCAGACGATGCCGCGATTATAAATGAGAGTGACTCCTGGTTAACATGTATTAAAAGGGGTCGTGTTTAGTCACTATTTAGTGTGGTATTTTTTGACAATATTCACTCATCATGACAGTAAAATAGGGCATTCTAAGTCAATATACTGCAGTATTTCCTCTCTCAATCAGTAGAAAATATGGTTAACACCCGGTCATGCATGAAAAAAAAAAATACCGTCATGTACCGTGAAACTTATAACTTTGAAAAATACCGTGATATAAATTTTTGGTCATACCGCCCAGCACTAACTGACTCATTTAGGAACGCAACAAATGGGTGATTGAATTCGTAACAGTTACACACTACACTTACTAGTTCTGCCATGTAAAGATATGAGAGTTTGCTTTATTTATTTTTAGAAATTATCTTTACAAGTTCTTGATTTATTCCTTCAACAACTACTTAACTACTGTGCTTCTCGCCGCTGCAATGGTTCTGCTGTGGCTTTGTTGGCAGAGCAAAAACAAACAAAGTAAATGGCAATATTGTGGATAAAATGTAATTTACTCAATATTAACTTCTTGTTTATTGAACTGTTGTATAAACGGTTCACCAGGGTGTACTCTTTAATTATATTTAGGCGTGCTTATGTGCTCTTAAGTTTCGAAGAGCCCCCTATTAAACCATATTAGCCTAAAGAATGAAGCAATCAGGGTTTATGTTTATAGAAGCCTTTACATCACAGGAAAACTTAATGATTTTATGCACAGGCACATTCATTAGTCTGAAAAACACGTTGAAGAGAATATTTTAAATGATATCATGATGTTTTTCTCTATCTCATCTATGAGGGCCCTAACTGCTGTGCTCTCCTCCTCTGTGCCTGATAAGGTTGAGTGAATGCTCAATTTATATCTCAGTGGGAAAGACTTTCCACATGTCAATGTATGTTTTTTTGCAAATTGAAACCATCTGGCAATTCAGATGTTGCATATTTCAGTCATTTGTAAAAGGAGATTGCAATTGCCCAAACGCAA
This sequence comes from Sinocyclocheilus rhinocerous, assembly GCF_001515625.1. NCBI lineage: Eukaryota > Metazoa > Chordata > Actinopteri > Cypriniformes > Cyprinidae > Sinocyclocheilus > Sinocyclocheilus rhinocerous. Next base: position 1,866,823 of record NW_015626069.1, read on the forward strand.
ATACCATATACTTGATTCGAGAATGCTGGGAATTGGGAATTCGAGCATACAATTAGAAGCGGTTGTTGACATCCTATCTAAAACGTGATTTAGCCAAAAAAAATAAAAAATAATAAAAAAATAAAAAACCATAACGTTACCGTTCTAATATGTCTTGCAATCTCTGTGCGTGCAAAGGTTCTGCGCGATCCTCTTGCTCAATATTCTCGGGGTCTGAATCCGGCTCAAACTGATATGGCAATAATGACGCCATCCTTAACTATACTGGAGCAGACGGAACTTGCTGCTTTGGCAAGGGGCGTGGCAGTACTGAAACACCGTCTAAGCTGTACGCCAATCACAACGCACTGGGACAGCTAACCAATCACAACACATTTTGTTTTTCGGAAGGCGGGCCTTCATCAAACCCGGAACCCGGAAGCCGTTTGTGCCAGGCTGGGGAGAAAGGTATTGTAATAATGTAAATTATGTGGAAAAAATTATGCGTTTTTCGAACCACCAAGCATGAGAGCATGTTCTAGTACACCCCCAAAACAAATTCAAGACTTTGTAAAAGAGCGTTTTTCGAACAAGCATGAGAGCATGTTCTAGTACACCCCCAAAACAAATTCAAGACTTTGTAAAAGAGCATAATAGGACCCCTTTAAAGAAAGTGCTAAATTCATGTCATACCCCTTTTTCATTTGAATAAAAAAGTCAGTCAGTCATAATAACAAAATTGAAAAAGAAGTGTGTTGCATAAAAAAAGCTCAAAAAAGTCAAATGACAGTCAAACCAAGCCATCTGAAAACCAATTATGAAGACTGTTACCGTATATTTCTGAAGAGATAAAAGCTAAAAAAAATTTTTTTTAAATGGTTACTGCAGTTATTTTCAGTCTTTGAGTTCTGAGACTGAGATAAACAGATTTCCACATTTTAGGAGCAGATGGCTATGCATTTCATTGGACCTCTAAAATATGCCATTAAACCAACTGTATCTCAATGGAGCAAGGAATCGTCTCTTTCACAGCGTATCCTTGCCTGTAGTGTTTGTCAAAGCCGCTAACAAACCCATGACATGAAAAGACCTTGATCATCTGGGCATGTGAGGCAAGGAGAAACATGGTGATTCAACAAAAAAATAACAAGAACACAATTTTCAGTTATTTGTATCGTTCATCATGAGTTTAACAAGTTGTTCATACCGCCACCATCCAATGTTGCTAATTCTGAACGTCAGATGAAGGAGAGGAGAATACAAAATGAGTTCAGGGAGGATACATAATTCGGACTTGGATATTACATTTTCCAGTGATTAAGCTATCATGCCTTGGCCTCAAAGTGCCACTGCAGGCAGATAAGATCGTAATTGTGTTAATTATACAGAACAACCTTGATTTAGATGGAGGCAGTGATTAATGTTTTAAATGAAAGAGAGAATGTATACGAAATCCGATTTTTACACTCCGAGGGAATGTTAGAGGTTTAGGCTGCACTAATTATTTTCAAGCAAAATCTGACCTAATACAGAATAACTGATTAATTCATTGTCCAAGTCAGCATTTCCTAATGAGTTTGAAGTGGGTCAATAGTTATTAAGTATGAATTTCAGAAAAAATCTATCAGCTTTGTGGTCTCTACATCAATCTATATCAGTGGGCGTATTCTTCCTGAATTAAATAGCCGTCGCATCATCCTGTCTGTGTCATTGTACAGCCAGCAGTTAAAACCCAGACTGTACAACAGCAGACAGTTATGTGAGCTCTATATAACTGTAAAATAAAAGGCATTTTTTCTTGTCTGGGTCTCTGAAATGGCCGTATATATAAGAAGTGGATCTGGAGGACAGTGAGTGTCCCTTAATCACCAAGTTTTCAAAGTAATTTCAATGTCATCCAAAAGCACATTAAAAACACATCAGGGGCTGTTAAATCAGAACTTCCCCAGAATTCAGGGCCTTTTTTATATTTCACAAAAGAATAGGCCGCCCATTTAGAGCTACGGATACATTAGCCACCTCATAAGATCTTCATTCGCTCACATGATGTCCTGCGCTCAAGTTCTACTAGAACACTGAAAACATTTCTGCGAGGAAATGCATGATTCTTTTCTGTAGCTCTGTTGTTGTCAAATATGTTTGTTATATTTTAAGGCATGTTCAGTATTCCACTATAATTATTTTTGTTTAAATCTGAAAAAAATATTTTTGTGGCAGCTCTGAGCCATTGCTCCTGTGTTGTAGCATTTAAGTAAAAATGGGGATGCTGTGACAAGAACTGTTCCTCAGCTTAAATAGGATTTAGCCTGAATAGATTCAGTCTGATAGACTGTGCATGCAGCCAGGCCCTGGCATCCCATCTCTCTATGTGATTAAATGGGAACCAATCACACCTGATTTGTCAATTTATCAACATATAACATGCAGGGGCATGGGGGAAAATAAATCATATTTTCTCAAATATGTGTATGCCTGAATTAGTTTGAAGAAAGAATCTTAGAAATTAGTCATCCAGCAAGGCGGATAACACTTGATCTTTACCACAGGACCCATCAGACAAACACACATATCCTGCAATGTCAGGAGAAATAAAAAACGGAACGATTTCAGCAGGCAGATAAGATGACAAGAATAAGAAATGTATACGGGTAGAACATTATCCAGAATTTGTGACTCTGAAAGTCCCTTTCACTATAGTGAATATAGTTATACTGCATTACTAATTAGCCTTTATAAACATTATAAACATTTCACTGAAGAACCAGCTGATGCATCAATCACTTGGAAATTTTGTCAGGTACAGCTACAACTTTCAAATTTCATTCTCCTCTCTTTTCTCTCTTTGATTCTTAAACTGCTGTGTCATGTTCAGTTATGCTAAGCTAGTAAAGGACTAATTCACTATAGGTTCTGTCTGGAATTGCCAATCAGCTATTGGAGTTTTAAAATGGTTGATAAAAATAAGGTCTGTGGGAAAAAAAGAAGCTAAATAAGGCTTTTATTTATTTACTTTTATTTATTTTGTCCTAATTTAACATGACAGCTGTGGTAACTATGTTGACCAGAGCTGTGTGAATATATTTCAACATTTCTTTTTTTCCATCTAAAAATAACAACAAAGAGGTTTGGAATGACAAACATTAATAATTTCCATCTTTGGATGAAACACCGTATTAATTCCAGGTACAACTGGCGACTACCCAGAGACCAAACGCTGGCTGCGTTCACAACACACCAGTGCAAAAGCATACAAAGCCTCTAATCACTGCAGCTAATGAAAAGATTTTGTGTAAAGATAAATTACTAAAACATCCATGCATGGTCTTGCCCTTCCTAAAGAACATTACTGATATCAGTCCCAGTTACTGGTGGCTGTTACATAATGCTCTAAGTAAATAAATCCAGCATTATCTTACACTTAACCAGGCTGCAAAATGACACATCCCTTGTGGGGATTAATAATACACGGTTCCATTTTAATAAGATTACCTGCTCCCTATGACATTACCAATGTAAAACACTAGCCTTTAAAAGTATAATACTAATGGAATGTGTAAAAACACCCTAGGCCTACTGAAATACTGTCCATTGCAGAGACGATGCACATGCTGTATTTGTTCCGTGTAGAGCCAAGTAAAGCCACATTATGTACATCAGGGCCCCTGCTAAAATTCACAATTTTTATGAGTGGTCCTCCTGTCCCATGGACCAAATGAGAATACTATACCTCCCCTCTGATGACGGTCCTGATTTACATAGTACCAGAAGAAGCAGAACATTCTGTGAACAGTCCTTAGTGTCTCATAAATGGACACTCGGCTCAGTTTACAATGATGAATAGGGATTGTGCAATGAGAGCAGTAACCAGGAAAAAAACTGCCAAAACATTTGAAATCTGATGCCTGCGTGAGCACATGAAATTCTGAATGAATTTTTCAGTCAATTTATTAATTGCATGTGAAATGGTGGAGCTTCTTGAGCCCCTTCAGATTACTTTTTGTCCCTAAAGAGACTCCTGCATAATTTCTACAAAACAAGAAATATAAGGTATACTTGGCTAGTAACATTTCCTTAGTATGAAAGGAGTGCTAACATCTTTACACTTAAACAAAGAGTGAAGTAAACAAAATAAACCATTTCAATATTTATTCTGTAAAAAATATATTCAAAATTCAAGCCGTTCCGCAGTTGTAGCATCATTTCCACCTCAATGAACAACATTTCAGCAACAAAGTTTTATCAAAAGTTAGTGCAGTTCTTTACCAATGAGACTTGTGATGTGTGAAGAAAACAAAGAAGACTGCTGAAGAGAATGTTGCACAATAATAATAATAATAATTACTGTGGTGTTTAAACAATGCTTAGTTGGTACTAAGTGGCCCAAGAAAATATCCCCCACACCATTACACTCTATTGTAGCCTCAGTTTCTTGTTCTTAGCTTTTACCCATTTGCTCTTAGTCTTACCAAATACTCAGACCAGTCCGCATGGCACCAACAACCATGCCACGTTTAAATTTGTCATGATGGTTCACGGGTAAAAATAAGTTTGTATGTACATATTCTTTGGTGTATTTGCGAGTAGGCGTGTTTAAGGTGCACTGCTGCTTACTGGCGAGTTATGCGACCTCGCTTGTCATTGGCTGTGTTCTGTTTCTAGTCTCTGTAATAGGCCATGGCCATTTGTTTTGATATGGGTAGCCATTGTCCTTGGCCTTGAGTGTCTTTCTCCAGCAAAGTGACATACACAGAGGCTCTGGGACCCTACTATGCAAATAGCATCAGGGAGATTTTAATAAAAATGAGCCAGATGAAATGAGTGTGGCAGCCTGCGGGAATTATACTATAATGTCTTAATCACTGCCATCTCAGCAAGATAATAAGAGTAAAATGCTGAGAAAAAGAAGAAGAAAAAACTACTAATGTGGTTAATTTTTATTCAAATGCTTTTTTTTTTTTTATATAACGGAGGTGGTATAATTAAATACAATTTTTCAAAGTTGCCTAATATGAAGTATTATATGTTTTAGCTGACAAAGGACCCAGATGTAAAGGACGTATGACTTTCACGGCAAGCATTTAATTCAGAATTAAATATAATCTGCTTAATTTAGTGTACATAACATTAAAGTCAGTGCAAAATGAGCTAATATTAGCTGAAACTGAGAGTTTAGGGGGTATCATGACAGAAATGTTTTATTTTTTTAGTATATGCATAGAGTAAAAAAAATTTTTTTTTTAAATTATTTTGGTGGATAGAATGGTGTAGTTATGACTAACTGCCTAAGTACATTTATGTTGCCTTTAGGAGGCAAAAACATTTTTAATGCACAAAGTACAAAACATAAACTCTGACTTCAACATCACTGAAATGCAAGTAGCACGCTCTAGAGATTTTACTCTGAATACTTTTAAGAACACACTCAATTTGGAATGCACTCAACGACTCATGCAAGTGCACACACACAGGGGAACTGTCCCTGCTCACCCTCAAGTCTACCTCCCAAAACTCCTGCCCAGACACCAGCGCTGCCTCATGGGAGAACACACACAGCTTGTCATAGAAAATTAAAGCAAATAAGCAGGCAGATGTAGCACCCAGATGCTGCCAGCAGACTGCAGAATTATCAGCAGCCTAGTCTTATTTCATTTAAATATGAAATGGGCTGTCAGAATGGATAGGTTCACTGCTAGACACAGTACTCATGTCAAATTTAGACCCACAGTTCACCTGTTATTGAACACGAGGAAAAAACTAAACAGACAACTTAACAGTCCGTCCTGTTATGAGAGAATATGTAGGTGTAAATGTACACAAATGTAAATCTAGATGGAGTCAGAAGTATGGAGAATTTCATAAGGACAGTTTAAAAAGTAATTTAACATGACCACTGAAAATGTACTTTTTTGACAAATGTTGAGTGTTAGGGGGTCTGTGGAAAGGTTTAGAGAAAATAGCATAAAAATGAATAAATGAATAACATAAAAAATAATAAATGAATAACTGCTGGTACAACAACAAATTTATTTACTAAAGGAACCATTTGCCAAACATCTATGTGTGCGCGCATACATGGTAAAGGAAGTCCTCATCGGCGATAGCAGAGATGGTCTGGTGATAGGGTAGATCAAACCGACTCTGCTTGCATTCACGTGCATTGTCGAGATGAGAGGTAACGTAGTGCTACTCCTAGGTAGTGTGATTTATATAGTGTCATTATTAATAACCCAGACACTGACGCTTTGACTCCGAGTGGCAACATATCAGCAACATGTGAGAAGTGAATGTGTGCTAAAGATTAAAATATAGAAATGCCGGCACTGTGTAACAGCTTGAAGGTCCATGCTGAAATTTAACATGTTAATATAGTTTTTTGATGTATCCATATAAAACTCTGATTTGACTTACCTTTTATTGCGGTCACATGACATTAACAAGTTTGTCACTGTGACAGCTCAAACATGACATGCAGATAGAAAGAACGAAGAAGAAAACAACAAGAACGTTCAGAAATACAGTAACATTTTCCACTTATACGATTTATGCTGCTCTTTAACACAAGATAATAGTTTTTATATTAATATGCTACACATTCAGATTTTTTTGTAAAAATTTTTATACCTTTTATTGCTGTCTTTCTTGCACTCTTACCATTAATGGATGTGACATGAAGACAGAAAGAAACCAAGAAGAACTTGTTCGGAGAAGAAGAGTTTATTTTCAGAAAAATCTTATTGTGGAATTAACTTGAACAAGTCGATAATTTTCACTGAATGAATGTATTATTTATTTTTTAAAATAGAGATGAACCTTCATAAATAGACAGATATCTTGTTCATCCTACTCAAACACATTATCCAAAGTGAATACAATACTGTTGTTCAGACATCATAAAAGCAGCAGAGTGTTCAAGTAGCCTATGAATCAATTACTAATAACTGTATGAATGTGCAACTGAAGCCAAGCCAATATTCTTTATTTCATTAAATTTTTTATAGAAATAATAGACATTATCCAAATGCTTGTTTTAGTGCCTACACTTAAATTAAATAAAACATACATTAATAAATTTAATCTGTGTTGTGTATATTTTTACTATGCCTATAACTAGATTTAGTCAAATTGATTTAGCAAAGTTTATTTGGCTACATATAAAAAACATGATATTGAGAGAGAGAAAAACAAACAATAAAACCACACAGGCACTGATAGAGTCGCATGTTTTTCAGCAAACAAAGCTTCGGAGTCGAATGGAAACATTGCTAGGAACTGTTTCCATGTTTCTGTAATAACAGCCCCCTGGCTTTACACGATGGGTAACATCCATAGACTGTAACATCGGATTCATCCAAGAAGCGCAACTCGCGTAATTACCAAAACGTTCTCCGCAAGCTGCTTGCAGTTTTATGCTTTAACTGCTAGAGGGCCACAGTGTAACAAACTGTAACTTTAATAGAAATTTAAAAAAAAAGAAAAGAAAAAAAAAAAAACTTGAAAATTTTCTTTTAGAAAGATATTTCACTCACACACACACACACACACATTTGTGGTTTACGGGGACTCTCCATAGGCGTAATGGTTTTATACTGTACTTTCTATCGCCCTACACCTAAACCTACCCCTTACAGAAAACTACTGGCAATTTTTGAATTTCATAAAACACGGTTTTGTATGTTTTTTTAAGCCTTTTGTTTTACAGGGACACAGGAAGTGTCATCATAAACCATGTTGAAGTTGTAGTACCCATGTCATTATACACATTTGTGTCCTCATAAACCATATATACCCAGTACACACAGACAGACACGACACACACACACACACCTTTTACAAATATCTGCAGAACAAGGAATGGAGCTTTGTGAATATATTCAAGTGTAACTGTATTATATAAGCAAATTATTTCCTTCTAAAAGCATTGTGTTTCATGAATGGGAATGAAGATCAGGAGTCCAGGCTATAAAGGCTGAGCTGTTTAAGTTTAATTTCTTGTGGTGGCAGTCAATGGCCCATGCATCCTGTAGGTTCATTGACCCTAATTACACTACATGCAGCAGGTCTATGCATAAGTCTGTCATAATTAAAAAAATACCTAGAGGGGGAGGTAACAGAAATGAATGGAGGTACAATTAAAGAATGTAGCCTTTGTCAGAGGCAGAAAGGTCAAGACAATACATGTAGCTAAATTAGAGATGAGGTAGGAATTCATTTAATGAGCCAAACAACCTTTATTTATGGTCACCAATGGACTTATACTAATAATTTCTAATTAATAAAACTGTTCAAGTGTTGTCACGTATCGTTTGCTAAATTAAATAATTGCGTAAACATAACTCTTAATACTTTATTTTTTATATAGTTTATTTCATAACTGATAATGATCATACCAATGATATTCTTCAAAAGATTTTTCCCACATATATTTTCTTTTATTTTTCTCACTGATTGCATCCATATCACTTATAACATATAACATTTAACTAAACAAATTAATTAAGTCTCTTTTCCTACATTTTTAATATATTCTTGCTAATATGCAAGATTAGATTATTTATTTATTTGCTCATTAGGAGACTAATGTTGCGTGCTATTTTTGATTCAAATCTTTTCTAATTGTTAAACTGTTTACCAAAAAAATGGACAGCAGAATCTTTTAATGGTTCGCCAAGTTTATCAGAAGCTTTTATCAATGGCTCCCTAGAAGAAACACAAGCATGTGATAGAGCATCAGCACTGATCTAATGCTAATGCTGCTGGAAAGTGGACAGGGCCAATTGAACATTAGTACTATCCCTTCTTAAATGGTCATGTAAAGATCAATTTCATCCTTGACATGAAAGTGTGTCATATCTCATTACATCTTTATGCAGATGCATTTGTATTATCCTCGGGCCTGCGGGTTTCAGATTCAGTGCTGACGTATCCTCATTTGAGAACCAAAACCATAAACCTTAACAAAGGAATGTTTAATATCACGTTCGTGTAATGCAAATTGTATTTTGTTTTATTTTGCCCATGACCTATTAGATTGTAGCACTCTGCATGAAACGGGAGAGCCATCATAATCAAATGCCTTGCATATTAAAATGCATGAAGTTGTTTAAAGATATGGTGTATCATGAATAACTGCAGCAAAATTTAAAACAAGACACAGTGTCAGGAAGGTTTGTTTTCTTAAATAATAATAATAAATATTAGATTTAAAATTTTTTTAATAAAACTACCATATGCCATAATGTAGAATTTAATCAGAACCACATTCTATGGAACCAAAATAATAGGTTTTTCAATAAATTAACAAATCTCTTTTAAAGTGACAGCATTAAACTTCAGACAACTGAACAAGTCTGTTTCCAGAAAAAACAAAATACACTATTTTAAAAACCGATTAACTACTACTCAAAATGTAGTTAAGTAGCATCACTAATTAGTTACTCCCCAATACTGATTCACATACACAGCAATCGGTCCATTAAATAAGTGTCAATCACCGCGAAAACCAATGGCTTTTGCAGTTCAACTGAATTTTAAAATCATTCCCCGAAGCTCATCTCTTCTGAATCACATTGACTTGATTGGCTGCCCTTAAAAGTGCTCTGGAGTATCTGATCACAGCAAGAGAGAGGACTGTGTTTGATTCAATAACAGGAGATAAAGATTCACCTCCTGGCCTTTTGAGAGGTTTAGAAAGTGAGTACCAGAGGCTTATTTTCACTGTATTACGCCTAGCTCTTGGGATGCTATTTGAGTGCACTAAATGGTCAATACAGAAAGACTTTGGCACACAAATGTTTTCAGAAATTTCAAGCAGCCTAAAATGTGCCACATTGCCACATTATGGGGTTGTTTGCCCAAAAATTAAAATTACCCCATGATTTACTGTTTTAAAAATTGATATTTTTCTTAAGCACATCACTTCACTTCAGAAGGCCTTTCTTTACCCCCCAGGAGCCGGAACAACTTGAGGGAAATAAAGGATGACAGAATTTTCATTTTTGAGTGAAATGTCCCTTTAATATTATTCAAACAATTAGCGTGAAATTTCATGCCTCCACTGTCTGCTTAAAATTTTCTAAAATCTGTGTTTAAAAGAAAATATGACTCACAAATTCAAGCTGCTTTAGCCTTATGAGGAAAACAAGTGGGCTTTGGTGGTGCTTCTGTCATCATAACACTGGCCATATGGCCAGCAGGCAGAGTGAACAGGATATGATGCGCTCTCTGATGTCTTTGTACTTTCTGCATCTATTCAGTGCTTTGTGAATCAAGGCTTTGATTGCCTTTGGATATGAATGGTACAAACCACTTTGGGCTGAATTCTTGTTGGATGTGCTCGTCTAATACTCTGCCATGGCTGGTGGCCATTTTAAGCAAACTAATATGGCACACCATTGGACAGCTGGCCACCAGAGGGACACTCTCCAGCTGTTGTTTGGACCCCTTCTATGAGGCGTGCTGCATGTCCATGCACTTCATTAACCTCAGTCGTAAATGGGGCCAAATTAGGTAAACGTTTGAGGAAGCAAGAAATTTTCACAAACAAGAGTTCATGCATGATGTCAAAAAATTGCAAGGTATTTTTACAGCATAATTTGGTGCCTGTGTGATGTCAAAACCATGACCTAAAAAATGTATCAACTAGTAGAGATTCTGCTGTACCGTTTATACTGCACTATACTTATGTGATCAAGACTTTATCAGAATCACCAGAAGACTATAATCTATTCTGTAAACACACTGCTATTTTGAATCTTCTGTAACGTACAGCAGCTGGTTTTGCATTGATTCTAGAAGTACTCTTTTGATGAATAACTATCACTGAAAAATAACTTTCACTTCTCACTTGAATAAAAAAAAATAAAAATTGATATATATATATATATATATTAAACAAAATCAAAGAATCAGCTTGTCTAATGAAATAATAATCATATATCTTTTGATTTGTACTCCAAATAAAAAGAGAAGAGTTAAAGGGTTCACCCAAAAATGAAAATTCTGTCATTAATTACTCAACATTTTCGTCTCTACTGCGTCACTTGTGGACGCGCGTTCACGAGAGTATCATGACGCGAGCAAAATGTTTTCTAATGTAATATATTTTAAAATGTAGTTTATTCCTGTGATGGCAAAGCTGAATTTTCAGTAGTCATTACTCCGGAACAACAAAAAGAACAACAATGATTTGAGATAGAAATATTATGTAACCTTATAAATGTATTTATTACTGAATGTACTGTATATATTGATCAATTTAATGCATCCTTGCTAAATAAAAGTATTAATTCCTTTAAAAAATGTTATTGTCCACAAACATTTAAACAGTACTTTCTGTGTGTGTGTGTGTGTGTGTGTGTGTGAGTGAGAGAAGAGTTCAGATGCAAAAGCCTCTAAGTGCCATCTGAAATTTTCATCTAAAATGAGCATTTTTATCAGGCTCCTATATTTAAGTTCATTTATTTCACTTTAATGGCACAGATAATGACCTATATAATGTAATTAAAGTAAAATTACTGAACCTAAACATAAGAGCCTGATAAAAATGCTAATTTTAGAAGAAAATTTCAGACGGCATTTAGAGGCTTTTGCATCTGAACTGTTCATATAT
>NW_015626069.1:1882214-1888887 GCF_001515625.1 Sinocyclocheilus rhinocerous
GTGTGTGTGTGAGTGAGAGAAGAGTTCAGATGCAAAAGCCTCTAAGTGCCATCTGAAATTTTCATCTAAAATGAGCATTTTTATCAGGCTCCTATATTTAAGTTCATTTATTTCACTTTAATGGCACAGATAATGACCTATATAATGTAATTAAAGTAAAATTACTGAACCTAAACATAAGAGCCTGATAAAAATGCTAATTTTAGAAGAAAATTTCAGATGGCACTTAGAGGCTTTTGCATCTGAACTCCTCATATATATTATGTTTTCTGTGAGGGTTAGTGTTATAATTATCTGTATATTAAACAACAACAACAAAACCTCTATGGAATGTCCTCATTTAGATAAGTAAGCATGTGTATGCATCTTAAACTTCTGTCATTGTCATTCTTACTTTGACTTCAAGATGTCATATAATGTGTACGTGTATGTGTCATGCTTTGTGCGTGTGTTTGTGTCACTGCAGAGTGGGACAGAAATTGGCAAGATCTCGAAAGTCACATTATTCATAGAGCAACAGTGCAGTGCAGCTTGAGGCCAGAGTAGCAGCCAACTGTTCGCAAGCATCTCTCCACAAGATTAATATGCACATCCCCCATCCCTCAGCTGGCACCCAGCAGCACACAACTCTGTCCTCAACTGCTCTACAGTAAGTGGAAATAAATGAGATTGATATTAAAAGCATAACAAATCATCATAAAAATAAACAATACTAACAACATGGAAACTATAACAATATCATATCTGAGAAACCTTAAATCAACTCATAACTGATCAAATCATTTTTCAAAAAATTATCTTTACTAGTGTGGAGGGCTTTGAAATGACTCAGAGGGAGGTGTAACAATATGAAAGTAATAAACATGAATCATCAAATACTCACATTAATTCAAAAACAGCACAACATATTCTATTTGAAGTACTTGAACTAATTAGTTTAATGATTTAATTATTCATGAGGCCTTAGCACAGCTCGAACTTTTTACAAATGCATTACAAATGAAAGAGTCCCTCTTTAGACCCTAAGTTTTCTCTTGGGTTTCTTGTCTATTTTGTAGGCTCTATGAATTATTTTTCTTTATTATCTACTGCATCTCTTTGCTCTCACAACTACTGAAACTGAGCCAGAATCATTAGCTGCTTTGGCTGTGTGGTCTGCGGCTGGACAACAGCGCGCAAGAAGTTAATGCTGGTTCTGATGGAAAGGTGTTAGAATACACAGTGCATCGCAGTTTGTTGTGTATGGGGCTTCATAGCCGCAGACCAGGCAGGGTGCCCATGCTGACCCCTGTCCACTGCCGAAAGCGCCAACAGCGGGCACGTGAGCATCAGAACTGGACCACGGAGCAATGGAAGAAGGTGGCCTGGTTTGATGATCACATTTTCTTTTACATCACTTGGATGGTCAGGTTTGTGTGCGACGCTTACCTGGGGAACACATGGCACCAGGATGCACTATGGGAAGAAGGCAAGCACTGATCAAATCATTTTTCAAAAAATTATCTTTACTAGTGTGGAGGGCTTTGAAATGACTCAGAGGGAGGTGTAACAATATGAAAGTAATAAACATGAATCATCAAATACTCACATTAATTCAAAAACAGCACAACATATTCTATTTGAAGTACTTGAACTAATTAGTTTAATGATTTAATTATTCATGAGGCCTTAGCACAGCTCGAACTTTTTACAAATGCATTACAAATGAAAGAGTCCCTCTTTAGACCCTAAGTTTTCTCTTGGGTTTCTTGTCTATTTTGTAGGCTCTATGAATTATTTTTCTTTATTATCTACTGCATCTCTTTGCTCTCACAACTACTGAAACTGAGCCAGAATCATTAGCTGCTTTGGCTGTGTGGTCTGCGGCTGGACAACAGCGCGCTGAAGCTGGACGGCTCATTGGCCAGATGTTATCCTGATATCATGCCACTGGGCATTGAATGGTCCAGCACTGAAAGCTGTACTGGTAACGCTGATGATGAAAGCTATAAACAGCATGCTATCATATGAAGTTAGATATGTGGATATTTTGTGTTCAGTTCATAGAGCTCTGAACTAATGAGCTGAGTTACTCCTGAAACCTGCTCGGGAAACACCGATAATTGCAGCTATATAATTATTTCACAGATTGTGAAACACTGATATTTTAGTGCTTCTAATAGCCTTGCAAAAGTATAATGACAACAACATTTGCACCTCAAGTCTCAGTTGTGCTAGTGACCTTACAAGGCTCCTTAACTATTGAAGTAATAAGGAACACACACACACAGTCGATAGGCCTATGAATATGCAATTTCCTGATCAATTCTCTACTGGAAATAATTATACGCAATTTCGGGATCTATTTTCTATTGGAAATAGTGATCATGAATCAAGTAAAATAAATATTGGTAAGGGCAACTGAATTGCAGCTTTTGATGAGAATTAGGGAAGTGCATTAGATGTTTCATGGATTTCCCTCGGTCAATACATACACACACACACACACACACACACACACACACACACACACACACACACACACACACACACACACACACACACACACACACACACACACACACACACACACACACACACACACACACACACACACACACACACACACACACACACACACACACACACACACACACACACACACACACACACACACACACACACACACACACACACACACACACACACACACACACACACACACACACACACACACACACACACACACACACACACACACACACACACACACAGAGAGAGAGAGATCAGGCATAACATTATGACCACTGACAGCTAACTGGTGACGTGAATAACACGGATTATCTCTTCATCACGGCACCAGTTACTGGATGGGATGTATTAGGCAGCAAGTGAACATTTTGTCCTCAAAGTTGATGTGTTAGAAGCAGGAAAAATGGGCAAGCATAAGGATTTGAGTGAGTTTGACAAGGGCCAAATTGTGATGGCTATAGATGACTGGGTCAGAGCATCTCCAAAACTGCAGCTCTTGTGGGGTGTTCCCGGTCTGCAGTGGTTAGTATCTATCAAAAGTGGTCCAAGGAAGGAACAGCGGTGAACCGGCGACAGGGTCATAGCGGCCGAGGCTTACTGATGCACGTAGGGAGCGAAGGCTGGCCTGTGTGGTCCGATCCAACAGACGAGCTACTGGAGCTCAAATTGCTCAAGAAGTTAATGCTGGTTCTGATGGAAAGGTGTTAGAATACACAGTGCATCGCAGTTTGTTGTGTATGGGGCTTCATAGCCGCAGACCAGGCAGGGTGCCCATGCTGACCCCTGTCCACTGCCGAAAGCGCCAACAGCGGGCACGTGAGCATCAGAACTGGACCACGGAGCAATGGAAGAAGGTGGCCTGGTTTGATGATCACATTTTCTTTTACATCACTTGGATGGTCAGGTTTGTGTGCGTCGCTTACCTGGGGAACACATGGCACCAGGATGCACTATGGGAAGAAGGCAAGCCGGCGGAGGCAGTGTGATGCTTTGGGCAATGTTCTGCTGGGAAACCTTGGGTCCTGCCATTCTTACAGGACTTAAAGGATCTGCGGCTAACATCTTGGTGCCAGATACCACAGCACACCTTCAGGGGTCTAGTGGAGTCCATGCTTTGACGGGTCAGGGCTGTTTTGGCAGCAAAAGGGGGAACAACACAATATTAGGAAGGTGGTCAAAATGTTATGCCTGATCAGTGTATATTATTATTATTATTATCTGTTATTAGATATTTTTTTTCATGTGACCTTTTGTATTATTTATATTATATTATGATAATGATGATGATGATGACGACGATGAATAAAATATTAATAAAACAATATATTCGTAATGAAGAGCTGTAGCGTTCACAGTCACAAGGTGGGATTATAATAAAATAATTTATTTCTTGGGGCCAAAGCGTGCTGACTTCTATATGTATTCTCTATTCATTCTCTTTTTATATTTTCTAAATGACCTTAACCAACAAGATTGCTTAGTGAAAAAGTTCCACTTTGCTAATAAACTACATGGCTATACTAGACCAAAGCAGCACTAGCCAGCCAGGACCAGCAGGGAAATTCATGCAGGCCAAAGATGGTCTTTTTAAGGGTAACATTCCAATAAAAGGATAGATGGCGACACTGAAAACATGACACAAATCATGTCAGGATTTCTAACTGCAGACTGCAGGCTAAGCCACATGGTGATGAAACTCTGTCACATTCCTGTGCTCCACTGACAGTTCAATAATCTGGAATGACAAAATTACATGGTGGTGCGAGATGACATAAACACTCTTTTAGAAACCATGGGAGCTGAGGTATACACTGGCCATCTGCAATATATCTTCAACATCGCTAGAAAACCAGACCAGTGGAAACTGAAATCTTATTATTTAATATGCAAAGCCTGGTTTATGGACCCAGTGACAGTTTTGTTTACTCGAGATGATTACAAGATCTGGATGTCAGCTACTTATCTGCTTTCAAGTAGCTGCTGTTAATTTTGTGATGCAGCTTGGTCCATAAGCCATGCTTTTGTAAGAACTTACATACTTCTGTTTACAGAAGCCAACTGAATTCATGATGAATGATTGGCTCACCAGTATCATGCAAGTTGTTTGATATGCTCCATGGTAGGCGTAATCATGCGGATAATTGTGTCACGCTTTTTATTTCACCTGTCAGGACTTGAGATGTTTGGCTGTATCAATAAAAATTCAAATCAGAGAGACATTAACAACACCTTGAGTGAACTCTATTCCAGGTCCATGTTATACTGAAACTGACGTTTCTGATGTTTTTGTTCCGGCATAATACCATGTTGTGGCGGAACATGGCAGCTTGGAGCCTGAGTGTGATCACGCAAAATATAAATTTAATACTTTATTTTCCAGCCACACACACACGATAAAATACCTCACCTGAAATTTAACAAAAGAAAACATTTGATTAGAGCATGTATCTTCATAAAATAAATTTAAAATAATGACATCAATTAATGACATCAAATTAGGCAAATTATGTATGCTAAAATAATGATAAAAAGCACAGGTTTTGTGCAGGGGGTTGCATTTGAAGCGACAGAAATTCACTGAGGTCACAGCATCATTTTCATATTATTATACATTTTGACAACTTCATGTTTAGAATCAGTATTCAAAACATCCACTCTTCACTTTAACCTGTCACTGATGACAGCATTTTAAATAGCACAGTATGGATTGATTCTTGAACCATCATAATAACTATCACACAGTTTGCATTTCAAAATAATTAGTCTCCGCTGGAGGTTTTAAATGGTGAGACAAGTCATAGGGTGATGTGACGAATTGTAGGTGATAATTAAAATGCAATGCAAATGAAAGTGTTTGGGTTATATCCATCAAATTAGCAGGATTCTGTCATAAATCAAACTTGTGTCTGTGGATTTAAAGCCATCATATGGGAGATTAGTTTGGTTGCTTTATTCTGAAAGCCTGTTCTTATTTCTTATTCATATTTCAAGAGCAAAATAAAATAATAAAATAAAATAAATCAGACAAATGAAAAATCATGAGTGACTTAGATCATGTATACTAAGAATTTGTTTAGACAAATGGAAAGAAATGCTTTATTAAACACTTGTTGCTGTTTCTTTGTAATTATTTATTACTAATTATTTATTATTAAAGTAATTTTATTATAAATGTACTGTAGTAAATTTCTTAAATAATTACAAAGAAACGGCAAGCAACACATTGAATTAAACATGAAATTTTGAAATATTAAGTTTTTTTTTTTTTTTTTTTGTAAAACATACTCCAATAACCGTTCTTTATACACTCACAGTGTATGGTTCACTGTATCTTTCTAACAGTTTTTTGCTTTGTACTTTTTTCCACTTCAGCAATACAGCAGAGGCCAGTGTTAGATCCGGCCCAGCTGATGGATGTTGCCAAAGAGTGGAGAGGTCATCTCCTCCATCAGCCACAAGGTTCACTGTTATAGTGCAGAGCTGACAAATGAATGTCTCTGCTTTAATCCACTATACCTGTCAGACTGGACACACAGTCAACAAACCTAGATAACCAATCAGAGTGTGCAGACGAGTGTGCTCTCCACAAGTAACAGCTGTAATTAAGCCAAGAAGCCAGAATGGACAATCACCGTGTCAGATTGTGAGCAGGATAACTCCAGGATGAAGAAGGGATCCCACTAATGCTATTTGACTCTGGATATTTCTTGAGTGATTTTGGATTGCTTAAAAGGTGACATCATGAAAATCTGACTTTTCCAGGTTTTAAGTGCTATAATCAGGTCCCCGGTGCATCTACCAACCAAGGAAACGTGAAAAAGATTAACCCAGTAACTTTGTTTTGGTAAGCCTTTTTCTGCAAGCGTCTGAGAAAACGAGCGCGTCTGATTTCGCTCCCTTGGTGATTTGGCAAAGGGATCTCATTATAATATTACCGCCCCTTAATCTATACGTTTCCGCCCAAAGCGTCGTCATTGTGATTTCACAAGCGACAATGGTGTCTAATGCCATGGCGAAGGTTTGAGCAAAACATGCTAACTGTTCTGCCTTTGACTGCACAGAACACTATTTAGAGTCCCAGCCTCAGAGGAGACAAGAGAGCAGTGGATTTATTGATTTATTTACTGTATATTGCTGCTGCCACACAGATCTAAAAAAAACA
>NW_015626069.1:1889042-1890387 GCF_001515625.1 Sinocyclocheilus rhinocerous
CAGCGTGCTTCTGCTTCCACTCAAAATAGGCATTTTCAAAATGATATAATAAATTATCTGTGGAGTATTTTGAGCTGAAATTTCACAGACACATTCTGGGAACACCAGAGACTTATATTACATATTTTGTAAAAAGGGGAATAATATGTCTCCTTTAAATAGCTCTACTAGTTATCTGTAAAATCAGGAACAGGAGGCTCCTCAATTTCACATAGGTATCTCAGGGTGCGAACTACGGGGGAGCTAGGGGGAGCTCGGCTCCCCTTAATAAGACATGGGCTCCCCTGAAAACGTGATTTGTGAAATTTTGGGGGGTCTCAAAAAATATTGACAATGTGTTATTTTGACGTGCAATTTCAGTTTTGTGTAATGTGATCATCGTGGATTATTATGTGTAAAATTGCAAAAATATCATTCATCCATGCATGACGGCGATAGTGGGCTCCCCCAAAGTCCACGGTATAGTTCGAACACTGGGTATCATTTAAATGCATTATTACAGCTGCAGGTCAAAACCTCCATGACGTCAGAGTAAAATAATGATTCCAAAGAAACACTGGTTTGTCATGGGGGAAAACAAATCCGGCTTACCATAGCGACTGAATAATTTCCAAGAGGATAATGAATATAAATATCCAAACAGATCTGGTCATTATTTGAAATAATAGCCCTATGAGAATAGGCTTATTTAGCTGTTTTGCTTTGTAAATTAGTGACCGTGCAGGTCACCGAGTCACCCACAGCATGATGTACAAGATAAGTCAGACTCTGAAACTGCCCTTGTCAAAAAACAGAGAATACCTATTGTGATTTTGTTCATTATATTTCCATTTCCGTGGCTTAATGAGAGTTGTAGTTCACATTTGTGGAGTTCTGGGGGTAAGAAGAAGTTTTCTTTAGTAGATGGATTGTGTGTCTTTGATTTGAATGGCTCACGCCACATACATCAGCAAGGGTCAGAATAAAATCCTTAAAATGTGATTTAAACCACATACTGTTACATTTTCTAATAAAGTTACAGCAAGTTTTATTTTCTTTGCTAAAGCCAGTTTCATCACCTTGAGTAAAACGTTAATTTGCCCATTTTATTACAAGGAAATAAATTAGATTGTTTCCAATCACAGTAAACCAAAGCCCCATTATATGACGTGCGGAGACTAAATCAAAGACTATATGGTATTGATGTTGGATTTCAGTGTTCTGTGTCATTTATTATACTTTTATGAATTTCACAGTTTTGTTATTGTACATAGTTGTGATATATATATATACACACTCTAAAAATGCTGGGTTGTTTCAACCCAATTTTGGGTCAAATATGGACTAACCCAACTGTTGGGTTAAA
>NW_015626069.1:1890969-1908580 GCF_001515625.1 Sinocyclocheilus rhinocerous
GTATATATATATATATATATATATATATGGATTGGGTGAGGTAACTAGTTTAGTATCAGGTTAGTCTGTTCAGAGAACACAATAAGTGTTTAACATTTGCTTTTACATTTTGTCGTAAAATAAATTAAATTAAATTAAATAGCCCTTGTTCCAAATACAGCCCAGTTTCACTACTAAAAATGATATGCACATAGACCAGAAGCCTCAGAACTCACATTGGGATTTTATGGGGTCTTTAACATTAATTGTCCATGTAACAATATAACCCTCATTAGTTTTATGGCAATGTTTAGAAGACTTTTATTATAGAAATGCCTTTGACTTCAACGTCAGTGGGCGTCTAGTTTTTGGTCACCAGACCTCCAGAACTAAAGTTCACTATGGTGATAAGAGTAGGTCAATGTAATGTACTTCAGGTTACAACTAATATGAAAACGATCTATCGAATTAGCATGCTAGAGTGATGTGTGACATGTCACAGTTAATGTGGGCTCCGTTCTCATTTTGACATCTGTAAAATCATTTTCAAGGCACGATCACTTGAGTGCCAGTGACATTTTTTGCTCTCGGATTAGAACTCCATGCCTGCCACTGGGAGTACAATGCTTTGATTTTTTTCCTCCTTCATGGCAATAAGCCACGTTCCCCTGTAATTACCACAGCACTCTGCTGAAATGATGACTGGATGATGCCATAATAAGCCTCCTTGCCACCACAGCCCTGAAACCCATTGAAAGCCTATTCAGTACATTGTGCCAATCTCTTGACACATGCAGATTCCTGACATGCAGCTCACGCACCGTGTATTCCTGTGGCTTACGAACACGTTGTTCATCTGTCAAAGAGCCTGGGATCCATCTCCCTACTGCCCCTATTAAACACACTGTGTGCACAGCACTCTAATTACATTGATGAATGCTTTTGTCTCCTGCTTCGCTGCCGGCAATTTATGGCTGAGGTAACCCGGGTCACCGATACACATGACGGGAGACACGCAGGTAGAAAGGACCATACATGATCAGCATTTTGCCATTAGAGAAGTCAGCAAATCATTTCTTCCTCTTGTTATCCTTCTTCAGGGGTTTTATTTTTATCTGTGATCACCGAGTGTCTGAGTCATATCAGTCTCGTGAAACAGCTGTAACCTCTAAGAGTATTAGCATATAACTTCTCTTTGCGGAGATATACTGTATCCAAACCTGTATAGAAAACATGATCAAAATAGCCGATTTAGAAAGATTTGGTCCTGTGGATGCTGTACAGTTCTCAGTGTGTGTCACATTTCAACTTCTTTGGTTGCTTCTTTGGTTCAACAGTTGCTCTATTAGAGTTGTGTTAAAGGGACAGTTCACCCAAAAATGAAAATGATTTTACTCACCCTCAAGGCATCCTAGGTGTATATGACTTTCTTCTTTCAGACGACTCCAATCAGTTATATTAAAAAAAGTCCTGGCTCTTCCAAGCTTTATAATGGCAGTGAATGGGTGTTATTTTTTAATAGTCCAAAAGAAGTCCAATAAAGTGCACCCATGCATCATAAAAAGTGTCCCACATGGCTCTGGGGGGTGAATAAAGGCCTCCTGGAGTTAATCGATGCGTTTTTGTAAAACAAATATCCATAATTAAAACTTTATAAATAGTAATCTGAAAGAAGAAAGTCATATACACCTACAGTAGGATGCCTTGAGGGTGAGTAAATCATGGCGTAATTTTCATTTTTGGGTGAACTATACCTTTAAGTTACAGCACCCCCAGGATTGAAAATTTATGAAATTTGGTAGGTTTCCTCAAAATGTCCTGCTGTCCATGTGTTTATTAGTTAAAATGAAAATATGCTTATTACACACCAATATTTACAAAATTTGATACACAACGTCATTTTGAATCAATGTAAGAATATCTAAACTTTCATAATGGTTGGTCATTCATATTTCACATCATAAGCTGCTGAAAGTTGATTTGCTATTGCGATTATGTTTGTTATTTTATGAGTGAAATGTGAATAATATTTTAGAATTTGTCCCAAACATAAGCACACCAATTTTCGACTTGATTGATCATATGGTTGCAGAATTATGAGAGGTTTTCTGGTGTCGCCCCACATGGGCATAATTTGGCAGAACTTTTCATGCATCCTCAGAATGTCCTATGTGTATCAAGCTTCCTTAAGTATGGGCATCGCCGATTACAAATGCACATTTACACATTACATACAAATTATAAACTCCACTTAGTAAAACAACATTTCTTATAATTCAACTTGACAAAGTTCAGGAGAAGCTCAATCACTGTTGCCAAGTCTGTGGTTTTCCCGCGGAATTGGGCTACATTAACACTGTTGCCACGGGATGCGTTTCATGTCCGCGTGTTGAAGCGACTCCAAAAACATGATATTTATCCCCAGGAATGCAAATTTTAGCAGGGGAACCCCATAAAAAATTTGTATTTTACCCCCCGGAACGCTATTTTTAACTGGGGACCCCCTCGAAATGCGATTGGGCTAGTTTTGAGTAGCGATTGGGCTGGTTTCTTGTGAAAACCTGGCAACCCTGAGCTCAATATAATGAATTACTTGGACACACACACACACACACACACACACACACACAATGACCGTTTCCAGCCAAAAAGCATGTGGATGAGTGAATACTTTGATTTCAGAAGTATCATGACAGTGTTTCAAGCTTTGATATAGTAATCGCACCTGCTAGTGAAACACGGGGTTCAAAGCTCCTTCATCTCTGGTGAGAAGAGAGTTGCTTTTTTCAGTTTGCTTCAGTGACTGACATGCACCTCACAGGAGGAATTACAGTAGATTCCATCATTTGTTCTCCTCCCTAGACATACATTAGAGGATATATCTAACTTGTTACACAAATTGAACGCCTTTAAGTTCACAATTTTAAATTATTTTAAATTACTACTTTGTCTAGAACTAGCGGAATGCTGTTGCTAGAATAATTATAGCAAAGGCAAAAGAATGCCTTCCACTCTTTTTTGCCCTCTCTTAGTGGCTTCATAGGCTGCTCATGTTTGTATGTTGGAAGAAAGAACAAATATAGTGGGAATATGAATCAAACACAGCTTATATTACAGTAAGCACAATGATGATATATTAATTTTAAGATCACCCTAGGTGGGGTTCAAACTAAGATTTAACCACTATAACAAAAAACCTGTAACTATACTTCTTGCATAACTTAAGACTTAGGCAGCACTTTAAAAGCATAATGGACAAAATCCTTTTCCTGCTACAGCCAAATGGTTCCGAATACAAACAATCAATGGGATGACTTTTGCCTGGCATGGTCTGAAGATCATATGAGCAGAAAATCAATGCCAATTAGACAACATCTCTGAGGAGTAGCAACGAGACGGAACAAGGAAAAGGCATTTGACAGGCTTCTAAAAAACAGATATATGTTGATTTAAGGAATGCGATTCAGCAAGCAGAAATTATATGGAAAAGCAAATCACATTGAAAATGTAGCAAGAGTAATATGAAAAACTAAAATAATCACAATTAAAATGTTACAATAAGAGACTCAAAAAAAAATTTAATCGTTTGATTCATTGATGATGAGGCATTAAAAACAGTTTCTAAACAAAAATTGTTTCTAAACCAAATATTAAATGCATAATAAATCCTAATAAAACATACAGACCCACCCAAATTAGCATGCCAAGTTTCACTACTTTTCCACAATCGGTTTTGGGCCATAGATGAGCTAATAAAAAAGGAGGCAAAAAACGGAAGAAAACTAACGAATACAATAGTGGCTCAACAACTGCTCAGCCCAGGAAAAAGAGAAGAGAAAGAGAGCGGAGAGACAGAGAGGGATTATGCTTTTCAGATTCAGCTTGCAGCACGTGTCAAGATAAAGCCAGAGCGGTCAGTGGTCAGAGCAGGGCGAGATCTTATCACACTTCAACACAGGATCATTCATATGTCCATCTGTGTAGCGCTGCTCGGGACCGCTGGCTTCTCCCTGACCTCACGCTCCCATCTAGCCCTCTTCAGGAGGAGATAAAACTCACTCTCTCCAGTGTATCCCTGCTGTAATGTGGTCATTACCGCACAGTTTCCCAACACCCGGTGCTTCAAATTGCGTCTGGCTGCTTTACAGTGCAATGGATTGAAGGAGCTTATGAGCACGGACAGTGAGGTGTGTCAAAGTGCTTTGCTGAGCATCAAGAAACAGCCACTTCAGTGTGTGTGTGTGTGTGTGTGTTGCATTTCTGTGAGAATGTTGATGAAACGGTCTCTAACTCCGACAGCAATGGCCAGCAGTAATTGTGACACGTGTCAGATTTCACAATGCTTGTGGTCAACAGAAGACATGAGCTTTAAACATTAAAAAGTGAGAAAAATACATTTCACAAAGTTGAATGATTACGTCAATTACTCAACTGAAATGTAGTTGCCAAGTTACTTCAGAACTATAACGTGGCAACCCACTCAAAACACATTTGCTTGAAAATAAAGTTATTGTTTTTATACCTGCTTTCATTGATTTATTTTTTTTGGAGACTGTCAGTCAGCTGTCTGAAATTAACAGGTCAAAAACACTCACCAACCCACTGAAGCCAAACAATGAATTCTGTTGCAACCGTTCTTCAAAAACTTCCCCGGAAGATTCAGTTGGTGTAAAGGGTTTGAGATAACCTTTGTGTATACTGCTAACTGTGTATACAGTGTATACTGTAAATGCATTCAACACTGTAAGAGATGATTATTAATGCAAATCAATGAAATTGTTAAAAACAAATCAAAGATTATTGCTGGGGTTTATCATGTTTTCCTTTCCATGTACCAGCTTTTGAGGTCAGTGTGTGGCGTTTAAGGAAGCATATTTCATAAACATTCTTTATTAATATTGATAAACATTAAATTATATTAGAGTTACTTAATTAAAATATTTTAGATACTTTTTAGAATTCTAATTTATATTTAGTAGCCATACAGTGTCCAGTTGACTAAATCTATTATCCTTCTGCCCTTCACAAAAAAAACAAACAAAAAAATAGCAATAAAAAAAAGGCAATATAGCAACTGTAAAACCTAGTTATCAAATGGAAAAGCAATATTACTTCTACAATAAACTTTTATTTTCCTGTTCTGTACTTTCGAAAAAGTATTTAATGATACAGAAGGGAAATCTTGCTTCAAGCTATCTTTCTAATAAACAAAAGGCAGAGAAAAAATAAAACATTCGAAAGATGAGACCTTTTCAGTTATGCTGCATGCAAAGCATTGTTTACAATACAAAGGGTGAATACTTTTACATATTCATTCGTATTCTGTTGTTCTTTATTTATATGCTGACTTTGTTGTTTAGAAGTTAATTTTTGAAGAAGAATTAGCAATGGTTTAAGAGTGATGTTGGGGTAAACAGTGGAGGGAATTAATAACCTCCAAACATGGACTCTATGCCTCATAAATTTTTATTTATATTAAAAAAACAAAATGAAAGTTCAGAGGTGCTCAGCCATGGGGATTTCAGCTCACAAAGCTTGGATCAGCTGAATTTAATTAAAAAAAAAAAGTCTTTAACATCCTCTCATCTCCATAAATAACTGCCTGTTTTATATATGCTATTCATAATTTATCTTTAGCACCAAAGCCCCTAGTGTACATTCTTCTGAAAGGATCTTGGATTTAACAAGGTGTCTCACCTCTTTCAAATCCAATTTGCACTGAAGGATAATCAGAATATTCATTACAATTAATTAATTTCTGAACATTTTATTGTCACAGTGCAATTTTTGTTTAAAAAGTCCTCTGAAAGTCAATCATTTTGCTTTCAGCGTGCCAACATAATCTTTCTCTGGCAGAATCTGAGAAAGAGCAGGAACCACAGATTCAGATGGGGATAATTCCAAAGGATGTTGTATAAATGTCCATTAAATAAACATGTTAAATTCAATTTCTAAGTCTTTCTAGAACAGTAGTTCTACACTGGTTGTGACCCCAAAATGCGTCAGATAGGGTCTGTAACATTCAAATAGAACAAAATGCTTTGTTGTTGATTTCAAAGGCTGCATTCAACCAAAATCTTTGCAATAAATTCATCTGTCACTTGGTAATAGTAGTAATGTTAATTATTTTGTGCATTTGACCTATACCTATATTACCAAATATCGATATCAATACACCATCAGTTATATATAAATATCAGATAGTAACATCATAAACACCACATTTACCTAATACATTTGAAATATACAAACAAGAACATGAATCTAAACTAGAAATTTTTCAAACACTTGAGGTCCAGATCCCAGTGTAGCATAGTGCCCGTTGCCATGACACTGCATTGTAGGTGCATGCCATGTTATATTCAATTTGACGGGGAAGTGGTGCAGATCGCTGGCCCTGCCAGTCTTTCAATTCCTTGTCCGAATGAGCGTGTCCTTCTGATTATAGAGGAGAAAGTCTGGGTCCAGCAGGCTAGGGCCAGCTCAAATGAACCCTATTCATCCCAGATTTAATGAAAAAACCATTCAAAATACTGGAAACTGGAGTCATTTAAAGCCCCGAATCGAAGAGGTCACACAAGTCTGCATGGAAATGAGAACCCCTCTCTCTGAGAATCTCCCAATTTTAGAGACAGGCATATGAAGGGAACAAAATGTAATGAGTGCTGTAAACAAATACAAACATGACAACATTTACTTGCCCTATTACTAATTGCGATGGATGAATGGATGGATGGAGGGACGTTATTTCATATTGGACTGGGGAGGAAGTGGTCAATACATTAAGCTCTTTTACAGCAAAAACCCCTTTATTGATAAACATCTTTCACTAATATAAGAGAGGCAAAGTATGACTTAAGCCTTCACTTGAATAAGGACTTTTAATTCAAAAAACAAACATGAACCCATTGACTCCAGAGAGTAATTACAGTCAAGGTCTGCTTATATAAAATGATCTATCAGCTCATTGCGAGCACATCCATAATGACTTAATTGCATTATTGTCACACCAATCCCCCATCTATCTCATTTACCTCTCTGAGATGCTTCTACCAGTCTCTACGTTTACACTAAAGCCAAATGAACAAACAGAAAAGATACAAGTCTGACTTTGAGCATTAGGTAATCATGTGGACTTTTGAAAGTGAAATACAAATAACCAGTAAGTGGTGTGATGATGATGGGACATTTTAACCCATTATTGCACACCACAATAAAATTCAGAGATTTTCATTAGAATGGAGAGCTGGGATTGGGGTGTTGCAGTGGTACAGCACTTCAGTGGATGGTGGGCCGTCATGGCGATGATTAATAACTGCCATGAGCAGAAGGAGCCAGTGGTGACTAATGACCTGGTGTGGCATTTGATTTAATCAATCAAGAGCGGAGTTTAACCTAACCAAGCACCCACCGCCATCAGTCGACCATTAGTCACCCCACTTCTAAAATAAAATTGGAACAAACCTGTATGACTTTCTTTATTCTTTGAAAGACAAAAGATGATATTTTGAAGAAAGATTGTTAATACACTTGTAAAAGTACCTTTCCATTGCACAAAATATTTTTTTGTGCAATCTTAGAAATAAAGGAACCATAAAATCCATTTAACTTTTACAATGCATAACATGTTCACAGAAGATTCTTCAAATTAAAATGCTCTACACTGTTTTTTGTTTTTTTATGGCATCGCTGTGAAAATGACCTTTTGGAGCTTTTATTTTCAAGAGTGAACAATGCAAATCAGCAGGATCCACAAGAACATTTGACCACACTGAGTTTTATAGCACTGAACGGATATTAAACAGACATTTTTCGAAATATCTTTGTTCCACAGAATAAAGTCACACAGATGTGAAACGACATGCTCTCCATTCTAATAAAAATCTCCACTGGATTTTATTGTTGTGTGCAATAACAGGTTAAAATGTCCCATCACCATCAAACCACTTACTGATTCTTTGTATTTCACTTTCAAAAGACTACATGATGATTTTGTTTTATTTTTAGGCAAAATATTCATTTAAATGGCTGTTCAAACCAAATATTAAGTTGCAATTTCTAAAAATTGGCCCCAAAATTCTTTTCCACACATTGAGGGCAATTTTTACATGCATTTGGTGCTCGAGTCTTAGTTTTGGCCTTGAACATGATCTCTAGTGTTTGAAGCAGACAGTGCAACCTAATGAGAGTTTAGGTAGCCAATTACAGACATATACTTGGTTTGGCTGTTGTCCTACTCCTTGAGAATCTTAAAAGTGATTCGTGACCAAAAATACCTTAATGAATTAGACCCATTCGAAAAAGCCTCCCATTCTGAAATAACTGTTAATGGTGGTGAATAAAAGTTCTTAACATGCACTGTAAAAAAAATGATTGTGTTTTTAACAGTAATTTTAACAGTATTGCATTATTTCAGTATCATGTGTGTGTTACCATGATGGTGTTTAGTATTTGTGTGAATGACACTGTGTGCACCTTCCAGTATTTTGCCGTAAATTCATCACCACCTGTTTTTGGTGGTAATCAGTTTATTACAATGGTTCAAAACAGATCTTAGTACGACAATAGGTTGGTATATTAACATTACATCAGTTAATGATACCATGATGGTGTTTAGTATTTGTGTGAATGACACTGTGTGCACCTTCCAGTATTTTGCCGTAAATGTCACCAATTTTTATTATTTTTTTCCAGTGTGGCATTGGCAGCAAACAGAATCTCCAGGTTGATTATTTGTGCTGTGGGGGAGGCGCGTAGAACCCTGGGAGATCTGTGCTGCTTTATACCTTTAATTATACATCCCAGGCATGGTTTGACAAAACTTTAAGCCTACTAGATGCTATTGTTGCAAAAGTTCGGATAAAAAGTCTTCTCCCTCAAGCTACTACTGAACAAGAGTGGGAAGACACTAATGACAAGAGCTAAATAAATAATAAACGATCAAAACACCATCTGTACTCCCACAGTAGTTGTATTTCCTAGAGAATTGGCTTCTAAAGAATGTTATTACACCCAGAGGCTTGGCGTCGTTCAGCAGGGATTCCCAACCAGGGCTACATGCACCCCAAAGGTGTAGTTAAGCAGGTTCAGGGGGTACTTGGAATGATTTTGCTTTGTTAAACCAATAAAACCGAAATTTCGACTTTATGGCTGACACAATATTCAAATAATTAACCATTAATCAAGTGCATCAAATCACTGTCGCTTCAAGGTGATATTTCATAAATATTTGAAGATAATTCGTGCATATAAACACTGCAAATGTGTGGCATTGGCAGCAAACAGAATCTCCAGGTTGATTCTTTGTGCTATGGGGGAGGCGCGTGGAACCCTGGGAGATCTGTGCTGCTTTTTACCTTTAATTATACATCCCAGGCATGGTTTGACAAAACTTTAAGCCTACTAGATGCTATTGTTGCAAAAGTTCGGATAAAAGTCTGCTCCCTCAAGCTACTACTGAACACGAGCGGGAAGACACTAATGACAAGAACTGAATAAATAATAAACGATCAAAACGCCATCTGTACTCCCACAGTATTTGTATTTCCTAGAGAAGTGGCTTCTAAAGAATGTTATTACACCCAGAGGCTTGGTGTCATACAGCAGGCATTCCCAACCAGGGCTACATGCACCCCAAAGGGGTAGTTAAGCAGGTTCAGGGGGTACTTGGAATGATTTTGCTTTGTTAAACCAATAAAACCGAAATTTCGACTTTATGGCTGACACAATATTCAAATAATTAACCATTAATCAAGTGCATCAAATCACTGTCGCTTCAAGGTGATATTTCATAAATATTTGAAGATAATTCGTGCATATAAACACTGCAAATAACTTTACTTTGGTTAAAGGATCGGTCTGGGTTTCATTTCTAAAGTTAGGTCTTTCTCAGAAAAAAAAAAAAAAGTTTCTCCACGCTTGCCCCCAAAACTGCCAAAACTTGTGAAAGACAAACCAGCTCAGGTGTCTCATTAAAATGAGAGCTGGAAGGAAATCTGGGGAGACTCTTTTTCATCCACAGTATCAATTGCTTTTGGTTTAAGAAGCAATCATTGTAACAATGAGCATTTTAATAACAGTAATTAATTATAGTGCTAAATGATATCTGCTATAATTAAGCAATATTGCAAGAGCACAGTTCTATTAGGTTAACCATTCTTTAAAGGGGAGGTCTAATGCGATTTCATGCATTCTGACTTATTTACACTGTTACAGAGAAAGATAACCTTGTTCAGCTTCCCATAGGAATCCAGTGTTAAGGGAACAGTGGATGCAGTTTTTTTCTCCGGGTAGCAACGGAGTTGTGCAAGTGTGTTTGTTTGTTCCTGGCATTTTGGTGACGAATGTTTTATAAACAAATTAAAATTGAAGTCAATAAAGTTGTTGTTCCTGTTTTATTTAAAGGGGTCATATGATGCTGCTAAAAAGAACATTATTTTGTGTATTTGGTGTAATGAAATGTGTTTATGCGGTTTAAAGTAAAAAAAACACATTACAATTAATTATAGTGCTAAATGATATCTGCTATAATTAAGCAATATTGCAAGAGCACAGTTGTATTAGGTTAACCATTCTTTATAGGGGAGGTCTAATGCGATTTCATGCATTCTGACTTATTTACACTGTTACAGAGAAAGATAACCTTGTTCAGCTTCCCATAGGAATCCAGTGTTAAGGGAACAGTGGATGCAGTTTTTTTCTCCGGGTAGCAACGGAGTTGTGCAAGTGTGTTTGTTTGTTCCTGGCATTTTGGTGACGAATGTTTTATGAACAAATTAAAATTGAAGTCAATAAAGTTGTTGTTTCTGTTTTATTTAAGTCAATGTCTCAGCTTGCAGATGATCGCTATATGCAAAAGCTGCGTGTGCTCGTGACTCTTTAGTTCCGCCAATTATTTAACATGGCCTAACAACGAGCAATACGTTTGTTACAGTTTTTATTAATCTTTATTAACATTAGTTAATACAAAATACAATGGTCCTATTACAACTGTTCATCGTTCATGTTAGCTCAGGTCCATTACATGCATTTGATTTTAATAATCTATTAATATAGATTGAAATTAACATTACCTAAGAGTACTAAATGCTTTAGAAATATTTTCCATTGTTAGTTCCTGTTAACTAATGTAGTTAAATAATATTAACAATTTAAACCTTATTGTAAAGTGTTCATAAAACTTAAGTAGAATAATCTAATTTATATAGGCCTATTAAAAATGTGCATGCTTAGCTTTTCTTAAAGGTCACCATGTTTGTTAATAAAAGCACTCACTCTTTTAGCTTTAGTATCAATTCTGTATAAGCCATATAAGTCCTTATTAAAGTTTGTTATTAGCCCTGGGAACTATTTGCAGTCATGCAAGTACAGCCTCTAGCTAACAGGAATTGGGAAAGGCCAAAAATCTTTAAATTAATTTTTACCAAAAGGCCTTTATGAGTGAAATGAATAAAAGTAACTTTTTCCTCCCATTCATCTTTGAATGAATGGACTTGCCTCCTCCTGATACGGTCTCTGCACAGTGCATGATGATTCCGAACACTCGGAGCAGCACAAGCACCCGGAACTTTCCTAGAAAAGCACTTTGGAGTTATTTAGGGGCAAATCATTACGTGACAACTGTAGCCTTCACAAACATAAGGAAATTTTAGATGGCAGAAACTACACAGAGTGCTTTTTGGTTACAAAAAAAATTGCTGTCAATCATCATCATCATACGCTCCTCTAATTTGCTGACAAAATCAACATACACTAGATCACACAGGCCAACACTGCTCCATAGGGCACATGGAGTTTAAGGGGAAAGTGACCAGCAGAAAACAAACCGTTACGACCAAGGGCCTGGTCACTCTGACTAGTCACAAATAAATAAAGTCATAGTTCCACAACAACCACTAGTGAGCAACAAGATTCAACATATGATACAGGAGTAATGTAAAACTATAACAATAAAGATTACACAAAAAATAAAAATAAAGGATTAGGGAAATGCAACAATCAAATCTGCCATTGATTCTTGTTCAGCCTCCATTGCCCTTAAACAGCCAGACATAAAAGGCAGCATTTTTGACAAAAGGTACCTTCTAAGAAACATGTTTTCAGATTGGTTTCCAAGGCATCATAACCAATATTTAACAGACTGATGTAGTGATGTATTTTTGTAGGCCAACCTGGAGGTTAGTCTCACCCTGGTTCCCTTGACAAAATCCCAATAGGATTTTTCCATTGACTTTTGGATTGTTGCAGAAAAGAAGGTCTTTGACAAGCAAAAGTTCATGATTCCTTCAACATTTAATATATATATATATATTATACATAAATTACATAATAATAGAAACATAATAAATAAATAATATACATATTCTAAAAAAAAATATATATACACACATTTACAGACTGTGAGCCCTACAACCTACTGCCGCCTGAATGCTGATATTACATAAACATGGGATTTGAATGTGCCTTAATGCCTTCAATTTACAGCCACTATATGTGCACTACAGGACAACTAGAGGAAAAATAATTGTCCTGTTTTGTCAGATTGGGCGCACAGATGAATAAAGCATAATCATGCACAAAGTTACAAACCTTCCACACAATGGAGAAAATAGCAGGCACATATATGTTTTCATTTTTTATTCCAAAAACTTCAAAATAGGTTTCAAGTTCAAGAAAGTAGAATAAGCTTAAACACAATGCAAAGCATCATATACAGACAGATAAAATACATTTTATATATTGCAGACAAGCCATGTTGAGTATTACATATATTTACAATATGTAAACTTCTATATACAATCTTTTTTACATTTACAAAAAAAAAAAAACCTTGTCTCTATTTTGCTTTGTGTGTGTGTGTGTATATATATATATATATATATCTTATAATCCCCACCAGCATTTGTACTACAATAATGAAAAACATTTACAGATCTGTTATTATACTTTCTCTATTTTTTATTTAAAAATTTATTTTCATAAAAATATATTTCTTTACAAAAAATGTTTCTATTCATTAGTTCTCCTTTCAGCATCAAAGTCTCTGTCTGGATATCCGCAACAGACCGCTCCATTAAGGTCCTTTAAAGTTTGAAAGTCACTGTTAAAAAAAAAATCCTTTTGGTCAAGTACGTAACTCAAGACTGACTGTGTTCCTTTAGGCTTTGGATAGCCAGAGCAGAGCAGTCCTTTAAAAGTCCTTCAAGACTGGGCTTGTACCTCTTACCGACTGGAGAGAAACGCATGGTTGTGGTTATCAAAATGAGAGAAAAAAAAGACAAAAAGAAGTTGGACAAGTGCATACGAAGATATTTTCACACTGACCTCCACACAAAACTGATATGTTCATCCTGTAGTAGTAATAACATTTTCATATGTTTCAATTTCGTGTGCAATTCAAATATATTGATATGCAGTCTTTTAGTGGTGCTGTTTTTCCAATTACTGGTTTAGTTACGTAGTTTGTTGGATGTTCACCGTATGTATAGCATAGATATTTCCAAAATGAAAAATACATTCAGTGCAATCCCGATATTGTCTACATCTAAAATTCTCATTTTTTAAAGACTATGATAAATGAGACAAATACATTGACACTACGAAGTGGTCTTGACATGATCATCCAAGTCTTCGCAATCCACTTTGCTTCATGCTCTCTTTCACATCATGCCAACAGAACCTTTGATGAAAAGGTTGCCATATACTCATCACATATATGCGAAGGTAATATTCAAGAATTTAAATTAACTAAGGTGCTGATCTCTGTTTTAGCGGATGTGTGTGTGTGATTCGGTCGGGCTGAGCATAAAATATATGGAGGGCTGTCAGGAAGAGTTCTTCATATGAAGATGCAAGCACTGGTTCTGATGAAAATGGCCTGACACTGAAAACACATCAGCGCTGTGAAGGGAACATGTCTGTTACAGTGATCAGTACAACGACTACACTGTTATAGACTGGAACGCCGACAAGAATGTGTTGAGTGCTTCAGCTAATTCACTGTTAGCATTGCTAAATGCCATAAATAACATCATAAATGCTGTAATGCTTTTGATTTTGGCTGGATTTCTCTCTATATATGTATATAAAATAGGCTGATGCCTTTTACTTTGGCATAGCAGCACCGTAGGTTTTGCAAAATGAATAATATTCACAATATAAGAATATATTGACACATGCTAGCACGAAGGCTAAAGAAGATAAAACAGCATTTACTTGCTCCCTTAAAGTCCAGGTTCTAAACTAAAGGAATATGTGAAGATGTAAATTAATTACATGTTTTGGGGTGCTGGTTATTATTTTTGTGTTTGTGTGATTCTCTTAAGCTGAGAATAACAAAGACTTGACTCCATACCAAAGGAAAAAAATAATAATAATAAAAAAAAAAAACGAGGCTGCATCTTTGAAATTCTCCCTTAGCAACTGGCAACTCTTGACCAGTGTGCAATAATAATAAAAATGGAGCAATAAGAAGAGATTGGATATACCACATATAGAGTTACCAAGGCACTGTTACGAGAAACAGATGGACAAGCATGAAACACAGGTTGCCTGGATCCTTCAACAACATGTTGAGTTAATATACACATAAAGATGATGACTTTGAAGCCCTTGTGCCTTGACATTTTGTGTGTATGTGTTATCGCTAGCAAAGTGCATCTTTTGTAGGATTTTACTAGGAGCCATTTCTAATGTCAGCATTGTAAACCTTGGCAGCATTGCTATTGTTGTCGGGTTACAGAGACATAAAATGCAACTGTAAGAAATGTAAAACTCCAAGTCAGTATGAGATCAACTTCAACACAATGATGTCTGATATGTGGAAACTGCAATAAGATGCCATCTACACTGATAAAGGAATACAAAATGAAATTCTCCTAAAAAGAACAGCCATGCGACAGTCTTGTAAATATAAAGTTAATGTCAATAGGTTGAAGATAATGTACCTGCTAACTCCTGGCCCATAAAATCCCAATGAAAATACAATCTTTGCTTTTTCAATCAACTTACAATTGAAACAAGCTCTGGGTAATATCATATTAACACAACCATGATAGGCTACCGATTTAAAAAGTAATAAACCTGTAAAAGCAATTATATCAGTGATTGATTTCAGAAGCTGAACAGTACAGCATATAAACTGGAGGATTTTAAATGCCCACTGGAAAGTAAATGCCGGCATCAGGTAACAGAGGCCGTAAGACAAGAAAATCGAACAGAATGCTGCAGAAACAAGCAGAGGCAATAATATTCAATAACTGAATTACAAATCTCAATAACACCGGCCAGTTAAAAGATGCTGCACCCAGAATATAGTGTACTTTGATAGCAAAATGTATGTTATGCAGTATGCAATCCAATTCATTGTCAGATCCATCCCCCCTCTCTGCTTGGAAAGTTGTAAACTTCCCAAGCTCTTGCTCATCTTCAAACCTTCTCTTCATGTTACTGGGGCCTTGGATTAGTATTTTAAGGAGTGACTTCTAAGCCCCTTTTCCTTATCCTTAAGTGTGGCGTGGGCATGGATGACATGGAGGAATGTGCAGGGAAACAGATTATGACACAAAGCTACAGAGATGAAATATTTTCATGCTCATTTGGCGTTGGCTCCTTTTGACTAAAACCCTCACGTCATTCTTATCCTTGACTTCAGAACTTGAGGACCGAAAGCAGACCCTCCCCTGGTTATGAAAGACACATCTCAAGTTACATTTACCTCTGTACTTCAAGGGCTGTGTTGTTTTTACTCTATGTATGAAAATCATTGGATCCATGTCATTCAATGACATAAGCCGACCACTTAAAACTTGTCTGATATCAGGAATAACTATAAATGCTAACAAACGGTTCTTCACCATGATATCCCAGCCCACAAACATCCAATTCAGAACATCCAAACACACAATGAGGGGGTTCAGATACCTGGCTAATACAAATCCAACCCTTTAATGTGGGCTGTTTTTCTTCTGTCAGTTTGAGAAAAAGGAAATAATAGCAGATAATGGCCATGAAGTCAGCTTCATAAAGCCCCTGAACACCAAAACACATCTTTTCATGTTCTCAGCTGAGCTGCTCGGATGGTTGGACTGTCCATTTTCAGCCAGGAT
This sequence comes from Sinocyclocheilus rhinocerous, assembly GCF_001515625.1. Lineage (NCBI taxonomy): Eukaryota > Metazoa > Chordata > Actinopteri > Cypriniformes > Cyprinidae > Sinocyclocheilus > Sinocyclocheilus rhinocerous. The sequence goes on from NW_015626069.1 coordinate 1,907,055, forward strand.
CATGATAAGATGGTGGGAGAACACTCGTTCCTTCAGGCTGAAATGAGAAGAGAGGTACTACAGCTAGAATCCATGTCTTCTAATAAGCCTCAGAAGCCTCTCATTCCACTTCAGATCGAGTTGTGAGGTTACATACTCAGGGAGCTGATGGGGAAGGTCAGAGAGAGTGTCCTCTGTGAAGTTTGCACTTGTTTGTGATTTCAGCTCAAGGTGGAAAGGGGATAAAACAAGCCAAAACGCACTCCATGGCAAGAACTCAAGGTACGAAAGTAAAAGAAAGCTTCAACTCTCCAGCAACATGCTTCTCATGACTTCCTGCTCACATGAAGACTTCCTCCAAACTAAGAGTGAGAATTATGTATCTCTTGTCATTTTTTGGCAAGCGACGGCTGTGAGCTTCACATGTGTCCCTTTGCGCTGCCGCAGTCAAACAGGACGTTCCCTCAGAAGGAAAAAAGAGGAGACAGCAGAAGAAGGAAAAAAGAGGAGACAGCAGAAGAGTGTAGGAACAGAGTTGTAGCTAGCAAACACTGACGTGGGTCTTTATCAGTGCATCTCTGTTGATGCGCTTTGACAGCATCGTTGTCAAGGTTTATCACTTTGTCACAATTGGAATTGGTTTACAAATGAAAAACAAAAACAAAAAATCCTCCTCTTTAGTCCATCCATGTGGCCCATTCGTAACTATGGGAACGGTTGCATGGAGAGGGAACGATTATATCCAGCCTATGAAAAGAACAGAGAAGACACGTTTGTCAGCAGTTTTGAAGAAACCACTTTGAGATTTCTCAGGCTACTCATTATTTAAACTAGTTAAACTACTGTCAAAGTAGCTACACTACAAGTTACTAAAAAGTGGCTAACTACATTGAAGCCATTTACTGTAAAGTCACATTTACCACTGTTCTGTGAATTTTCACGTGCAAAATCCAGTCATTTCAATAGGAATCGATGTGATCAGGAATTTCGAGTTGGAGCTAAATAATTCTTAACATTGATTTTGCAATGGGTTCAAGTCAGTCACGTGGATTTGGTGAGTTGACCAACGGAAAGCTGCTTGGTATGTAAGTGACTTCTGTGTGAGCTGTGCTTCATATATTGGTACACTACTGACAATAAACAATGGACCTTTTAGCCTTTGAAATTTCACCAAAATGTCACTAATATGACCACACCTTGAGAGGATATTTTGTAATGTTATGTTGTGTAATGATGTTACTACCGGTATATTTCTGGTACAAAATCAAGGATCTCAACATTAAACAGGATTTGGACAGATATATATATATATATATATATATCTCATACATACTGTATTATAAGTATATATATATACAGTGGGTACGGAAAGTATTCAGACCCCCTTAATTCTTTTCTTTTTTTAAATATCCCATTACTGGAAAAGCTATTTTAAAAACAGCCGAGGTACTGTTAGGATACTGAAAGATGTAGTTGGCAATGCTACTTGAAGCCGGGCTCACACTGTGCGATTTTTTAAAAGTCCTTTAGGATTGTACTTGTCAGAC
>NW_015626069.1:1908623-1913653 GCF_001515625.1 Sinocyclocheilus rhinocerous
GTGTATTTATGCAGAATAGTGCAAGCAGCACTACACACCCACATGAAAACAGCAGCGCAACCAGTGTTTATCAGAGCAAAGGCAACATATCAGATGAATTCCGTGAACGGAGGACGGGAGCGCCGGAGTTTATGCGGTTAGAAGAAATCTCTAGCATTAATTCTGATCATGGCTTGTCTTGAAAAACGAAGACAGTTTGACGTTCGTCGTAGGAGATGTCACACTGCAGGACTGTGCGCCAAATCTTCTGACACTGTCAGAAGTTCGTCGGAGGTAAAATCTGATCGCAACGGTCATTAATCGGCTGTCGGTGAACATGTCAAACTAACGATCAAAGACTACAGATTTTAGCCTAGGATTATAGGAATCTTTTAGGATTTTCAAAATTTGTCTCAGACGACCAAATCGTGGCCAAAATCGCACAGTGTGAGCCGGGCTTTAGTTAGTTACTGCGCAACACTGCTTGTCAGATGGAAAAGACATAAAAACAAAGATGGACACGGTGAAAAAGAGAAAAAAAAACAGAAGGAGTGAGAAAGAGAGATGCTCAACACAACAGTATCAGACTAACATCATCACAACAGACTGCAATAGCAAGGTACATTTTTAACTCATGTAATTTAGGAATGCAATAACAAAAAATCCTCAAACAGCAGAAAAGCATGTTTCCACATGAAGAAGAGCTGTTTCAGGTTCAAATCAGCATAACAGATTTAAATACATGGGATACAAGTGGAAAACGATTACAAATCCTGCCCAAATTCATAGTCTGTGGCTTAGAGGTGCTCTTTAAAAAAAACAAAAAAGGAGAGACCCAGCTGAAATAAATACATTAAAATTCAATACTTCTCTATCCTTATCCCCTTGCCTCAGCAGTTTGTTTTCCATTTTGTCTGAGGGCAAAACCAGGGTGATAAAGTCAGTTTTAGAAGTACATTTTCTCCAGTTTTAATTCCCCCACTCCCCGCTCAACATTCAAACAAACTATATGCTGAAAAGGCAGTTTGAGTATAATAGCAAAATATACAGCAATTGATGCCCCTAAATCATTCCAAAGCAATTATGAGAGGATATATGTCTTTTTTCCTTTTTCCCTGAGGTTTTTGTCCTCATTCAGCTTATTATACCGCAAGATTTCAACTGTGTTCGGCAATGACCTTTTCATCCCTGACACCATGCCAGTTTATACAGTAGTCTAATGAAACACGTTAGATATGGATGCAGAATGCTAAGGTCACGGTATGACTTTGAAACCTAGAAACAAGTTCTTCTAGAAAAAAAAAAAAAAGTAATGCTGAAAAGGCAGTTTGAGTATAATAGCAAAATATACAGCAAATTATGCCCCTAAATCATTCCAAAGCAATTATGAGAGGATATATGTCTTTTTTCCTTTTCCCTGAGGTTTTTGTCCTCATTCAGCTTATTATACCGCAAGATTTCAACTGTGTTCGGCAATGACCTTTTCATCCCTGACACCATGCCAGTTTATACAGTAGTCTAATGAAACACGTTAGATATGGATGCAGAATGCTAAGGTCACGGTATGACTTTGAAACCTAGAAACAAGTTCTTCTAGAAAAAAAAAAAAAGTAAATTCATAAAATATCATCAGACTGTAACCAGCTCAGTTAGTATAATGTTTCACAAGAACAAATTATTAGCTCTGTTCCAAAACCTAGTGGACTTCTGATGTGAAGGTTGTTTCAAAAGTAGGGTCAAATGGGGTCCTGATAACCTGTTACTTATCAAAATCAGTCACTGCAGAAAGCAGTGCAAAAAAATAATACTAATTCAGTAGTTGCAAGTTTTTAAATTTCACTCAAAACATTGCATTCCATAAGCTTGGGGAAGACAGAATGCATTGCGATAAGCTCAGTGGAAAAAAATCCAAGATGGCAGAAAAAGCAAGAGAAATGTCCTTATAAATAGAACTCAATTAGATTGTAGTTATAATTAATTCAATTTGATAACAAAAAATAAAGAAAATAAAAATCAATAAATAATAAAATACAATTTTAAATAATAAAACTATTTTACAGCAATTTGGAGGTCATGCATATTTATGTTTATTAGTATATTGTGTCATTCCTCTTTAAGTTACCTGTATTGAAGTCAATTCTCCCATATACTGAGACCTGTGTAGGCAGTTCACTAAGAACAGATCTTTCTGGTTGAAGACTCACCTTTGACTAGAGCGGTCGCTATACTGCTGTGCACACTGTGCTGACCGTGAACTCTGTCTCATTGGCCATAATATCAGTGGGCTGGATGTTACGGTCATACATAGGATTCTCAAAAGTCGCCCTTCCATTTGTGTTCTCATGGCCCGCATAACCATTAAACGGTACTTTGGGCCTTTTTCTGAAAGTAAACAAGGCATATTACCAAATATTCTGGAAGAGATATTCATACTAAATCACAAACAAATCAATGTACAATGAACAATACATCTTTTGTGAACTGCTTTACCTGTGTTTGTAGAGATACAGAGCGAAGCCTGCTATGATCATGGCAATAAAAGGCACTAAAATGGCTGCTGCAACTGAACTGCTATTGGAGGCAAAGTTATAGCCTGTATTCTCCCCATTTGGATCAAGGCCCTCTGTAAAATAACATACAAATTAAACATTTACAAAAGATTGCTTTTACCTTTTCAACCATTTACAATACAAATAAACAAACAATTTATTTCTGTAGAGAGTTGATTTAAAAAATAACTAACCACAAGCGAAAAGCTTTGTGTCAAAGCATGTGTTCGAATTGATTTGAAACCATGTAACAAATAAAAAAATTAATTAAATGGGCAAACTTCATATCCCGCTGTTTTGTATAACTCAACTGGGGGCCTTGTTTTTGGGAGATGTCAAACTGCATTATCTTGACAATGCTTTTTAATTACAGATATCAAGACACGGCAAAGATGAAGCCATTTTGAATTCACTTTTCAATTCCGACCACAGAGCTTTCCTAAAAACGAGAGAGTGTCAGCGCACCTGCTCATCAGACAATGCCAAAAAGCTTCCCAATAACATCAAGGCTGCAAGTGGGAGATTCAATTAACTAACTCAATAGAGCCAGCTCATCAAACCAACATGAAATGATGGAATATGGGTGTGTGTTTCCACTACGGCCCCTCTTATTAATAAATCTTCTGTTTGCTCAATCTGTCTGATGATGTTGGGATAGGAGTCTATACAGCTGTCGTTTATAGATGAAGGCATGCCTGTTTCATTACGGCAGGATTTGACAGACTGTTTGGCCTCCACAAGCTGTACACCAGATACTTATACTGACTCTAGTTTTCCTTTCTCTCCTACTTAATTATACTATAATAATACCCGATAGCTGTTGTGGGCGGTATTAGCAGTATATATCATTTTAAACACGTAATTGATAACTGATATCTGAGGAAACGACCCAGACTTGACATTTTCACTATGGCATTAAAGCTGAAGTGTGTATTTTATTCAATGTTAAAATACTTTACCAGCTTAAAATGCTGAAGCATCTAAATGGAAATTATTCATGGACTGATTTGTTTGAGCATCCCATCGTGCCTGACACACCCCTGAAAGGGTTTATTGCCTAATATTATTTGTTATAATGTAGCACACCTTACCGAGACCGATCAATCGGAATCAAGCATTAAAGAGAGCAGTGTATAAAATGTATTATTTTCATATATAAATATTGAATCAAGTCTGTCTGTAAAATTCTGGGTTCAGCCATTTGTAAAACCTGATTAGAGGAAGTATAGATTACATGTAGAATCAGTAACTTTCATAGGGTAAAAGGTGAGCTAGCATGCTATGCTATGCTAAGCTAGTACACTGAACATTGGTTTGGGGTCCTAGGTGGACTCAATTCAACTGGAGGACATAATGAAATGCTCATGCAAGTGAATATGTTGATAATTTGAAAAAAGGGGAGATGAGGAGAGTGTTTAGGAAACCTGTTTGAAAACATTTATTATTTTTGCTATTCTGTTTGGTGCCACTATAAATTCAGTCATTTATTCATGTTGTTCCAAACCCATTTCAAAATACAATTTTGTTTGTCTTTGAAACACAAATGAAGATATTTTTAATGAAACTTAAAGTGCCCCTATTATGCCATTTCCACTATTGCCTTTCATGCAGTGTGTAATGTAGCTGTATGTGAATGTAAACGATCTGCAAAGTTGTAAAGCTGAAAGTGCACGATAAATAAAGTTATTGTCTCCCAAAATAAAGAATCGACTCTGAACAGCTGAAACGAGTCATTAGTAATTCGAATCCCACTTCCGTGACGGCTACATATTTGCATGATGCGCGCCTATGTTCTACGTTGGCTGCCGCAAACAACTTGACTCCGCCCACAAACACGTCATTCTACTGACGACTGCTTCTCTAATCTCGGGGAGTTTAACGCGGAATTCACAAAACGCTTGCTGTTGAAAGATGGATCAGTATCCTGTTTATTTAGACCAGCTGCTCCACTGAATCACAACCTGTAAGTATGATAAATAATAGATGTTTATATTTTCTATAGAGCGTTCAAAATACAGAACTATTGAAAAAGGCGTAACGTTTCCGACACGCGCTGTACGCCGTAGACCTATCATAACAGACTAGGCCATCTGACCAATCAGAGCAGAGCAGACTCACGGAAAGGAGGGGTTTAGAGAGACTGAATCTTTTAAATGCTTCGAACGAATCGTTTGAGAATCGCTGGAAAATGAGGTAATATTAAATGCATATTTTGAGAAAACGAAAGCGTTTTTTGACCTTGCATGCATGTAATCATATTGTAGGAGACTCCCAAAACAATATTAGGAACCGTAAAAATGGCATAATAGGGGCACTTTAAGCAAATGCGTACGTTGGTATATATTCTATTATTATAAACTTTCAAAAATCTCAGTGGCAGTTCTGTCCATGTTCATGTGTGCAACTTCTTGTAAAACTGATTATGTTTGAATGGAACGCTTGGACAAATAAAAACCTGTATCAAATGCATTGAGGCCAGGATGCACACTGTAAAAAGTCATG
>NW_015626069.1:1932205-1951284 GCF_001515625.1 Sinocyclocheilus rhinocerous
TCTGACCAATCAGAGCAGAGCAGGCTCACGGAAAGGAGGGGTTTAGAGAGACTGAATCTTTTAAATGCTTCGAACGAATCGTTTGAGAATCGCTGGAAAATGAGGTAATATTAAATGCATATTTTGAGAAAACGAAAGCGTTTTTTGACCTTGCATGCATGTAATCATATTGTAGGAGACTCCCAAAACAATATTAGGAACCGTAAAAATGGCATAATAGGGGCACTTTAAGAAATTTCTTTTCATCCGTTTGAAAGTTCATTTATGTTTCAAAGATGAACAAAAGTCTTATGGGTTTGGAATGATATGAGGTGAGTAAGTGATGACAGAACTTTCATTTTATCCCTTTAACAAATGATAAGGTTTAACTGTCCTGTAAGACAAGCACACATACCCAGTCTCTGAAGTCCAAACTGGCCAAAGCCTTTTCCTCGAACAAAGCCTTGGTAAACAAATGAATCAGAAGAAGGCATGTATGACACCTGTGGAGAAAAGTACAAAACAGTAAGCATAAAGAATTTTCTAAATGTCACAAATGAGCCACTGAAAGGTAAAATGTGTCAGTGATGTGAAAGACTACTTATGTTTGACATTTACTTTCCCATAATTTCTCACACACAAATCCATATAAAACTAGCTTTCTCCCCCCTGCTCTACCACTTGTGCTTTCTCTATCTCTCTCTCTCTTCCATGAACACACACACACACACACACACACACACACACACACACGTTTGTTTCTGTGAAGTAAGCATAAAGAATTTTCTAAATGTCACAAATGAGCCACTGAAAGGTAAAATGTGTCAGTGATGTGAAAGACTACTTATGTTTGACATTTACTTTCCCATAATTTCTCACACACAAATCCATATAAAACTAGCTTTCTCCCCCCTGCTCTACCACTTGTGCTTTCTCTATCTCTCTCTCTCTTCCATGAACACACACACACACACACACACACACACACAAGAGCCACACACTCATGGCCCACACTTTTAATTACATTCTCCCAGGTGCTTGTCCCGAGTGCATTGGAGGGGGTTAGAGACGTCTGGCCCTGATTACCCAGCAATGATTTAACTGACGTTTTAATTAAAAGAAAAACTTTGTCGGTTCTCTGCTATCCCCAAGAGTGACAAGGTGTGTGTGTGTGTGTGTGTGTGTGTGTGGTTGAGGGTTTCAGTAGTTATAAGCAGTCCAAGGTCCGGCCCTAAACAAGTGCCCTTACATCAGCCTGTGAGTGTTGAAGTACACTTTGAGCACACTCAGGTTGCAGTAAAGGTTCAGAAACGTCCACCTATCAAAGCTGGAGCACAACTTTCTGAAGACTACATCTGCATGGAGCCATACCATGAAGCAGAAAGGACTTGCATCAACATTAAAGTTCGGCTGTTGAAATCAAATGTAAGATGCTTCTTTTTCCCAGTAACCAGCCCACTTAAATATAAGCCAACTGGATGGCTGGGTAAAGTTAAATCGTATCTACGTGGTTCAAATATTTGATCTGTGGTTGCCTAATATCTTCAAAGCAAACAATCTATTTGAATCTAATCCATTACAATGTGGAAAATCTGTAGAATCATCACAATGATTATTGCTTCCACGTTTCACACTGCAGGGAGTCTTCATTTCAAAATGTCAGGATAATGATTCTACGGAAAGAGAAATATACATACATGTCCATCCAATGCCCAGTTGTCAATTTTGAACTTGTTAACAAAGATCTCCACAGGACCTCGAATCTGATACACCTGCAGCAACAATTGGGCTTCTTCTTTCTTATAGATACCTGCAGAATGGAGAGGAGTGTTGATGGGTGGCACGAGTGTTCGCAATAAAACATAATTGTCAAGTTCTTGTACTTTTTTTATTTGTGTTCGTTTCATATGGATTTTCATTGTAATGACTCAATGTAACAATAATTTGACTAGTAAGATTTACTTTACATTTTCATTACATTTTAAATATGTTTACAAAAAAAAAAAACGTTTTTAAAATACACATACGCTAGTTGGTGAAAGTCAGAGCCAGTCTGCAGATTTGAGATGACAGACTTTATAGAAAATTGTGGAGTGTATGGCAGTTACAGACTCAGATATTTGTAGCTTCATACTATGATCCCATCCATTTGTAGGATATCAAACATGACTGATATTTTGAGCCAATTTAAGAAAAAAAAACGTTTTCATTTGTTACGTGCTTCATAGCAACAAGGCATGTGTTTGTTTTATTTGCAATGCCTTGAGAGTTTGGTAATGTGAGATCCTCAGTCATTTAGTGTATGATGTCCAGTTTTTCCTCTGTAAATTTTTACAGTCAACAAGTGTATGATGTTTAGTGTTTGAAAATAGATAATAAAAGTCATGTAGTGCATTCCAGGCTTTAGGCATTCTGCAAAATATCTCCCTTTATCTTCCATGGAATAAAAATATGGATTGGAATAAGTAACACATACAGATATTTAATTTTTGGCTCAACTTTTCCTTTAAGACAACACAAAACACAGTGCTAGAGACGGTACAAGTCAGAAAATTGCCATTACCTTGCTGCTGAAGCGTCACAAATGAGTGTTTGGTAAAATGTGTTGTGAGGTTAAAATAATAAAAAAACAACACTCACCAGCCAGATTAAGCTGTACTCCGCTGTGGTCCATGAGAGTGCCATTGACCCGATTGCTGAATGGTTCAAAAGCAGTTATGCTAAGCATTGCTGGCTGTTTCTTCCCTAGATATTCGTATGAACCCCTCCAAAGAGAGTTCTTAGCAAAGACCCCACTTGGCACTGAGATAGAGGCACAGAAAAGAAGAACACAATGAAAGAAACAAACACAAGAGCTACTGTATTATACATTCAAGTGACTAAAATATTTTAGGGGAATATTTAATTAACTTGCCTTGCATTAAAAGATTACTTTAATTTATGGTAGACAGTGAAACTTACCGGGTTGCTTTGTGTTGGGCGGCTCTTGCACTGTTCCTGCAGTTTTTCCGCTTGGTCTGTTATCAGCTAAAGGACAAGTATAAATATGGTGTCAGATGAAGAGACATAAAACACCTGACAGGACCTTTCACAAGCAGTACTAATAAACATGCTTACATGACTAAAAATAATATGCATTATATTACAATTAATAATAAATGACTGTTGCAATGCTTTATAAGTAAATAAATGTGGTTTGGTTTGTTTATAATAATAAATGACTGTTCTACGGATGAAGAAGAAGTTTATCTTCTGTTATGTAACCCACAGGCATAATAAAGGAACTGTACCTTTAACACATCTTGTGCATTATTTGCAGCATCTGCCTTGAACTTTGTTTTCCTTCCTATGTAGTGATAAATTGATGTACACTTGTTCCCTGTGCCATTTGGACTGAACATATAGACTTTGTATGATTTGGAATCTTACTTATTATATCTGAATACCCTGTGAAGTCTACTTTGCAGGACATTATAAGATGATTGGACACACACAGTGGGGAAAAACAGCTTTATTAGATGTCATACGACTATGTTGCCCCTCTCTGGTCTCCCACAGGTGCTGTTAATATCCTTCCACTTCAAAAGGCCAGAACCCTGCTTTCATAGCTTTATTATAAAAGATTACAGCAACATATTTCAACAGCTCTTAGACTGTGATGTATTTAGGGTTTTAACTTGAGACTAATGCCATCCTCCTTCAGCAAAGTAAAAAGGAAATTGCTAATCTTATATTGCTGCCCTATATGCTCACAGTCGGCATGGTAAATGCTGTATGGGAACTGTTTATCTGATGATATTTTATAGCAGTCTGGGCTTTCCAAAACCAAAACAATGCATTCCATTGGGCTAATCAGAGCTCTAGTAATATGAAATGTCAACAATAACATGATGAATTGGGCACAGCGATCACGCCAGTTGTGGAGATGAAACAGGTGGACGTGGCCATTTATCAACATTTGTAGAGAAGAAAATCACAAAGTGGTGGAATACGGTAAATCATTAAGTCTGTAAATCAAGCAGATGGGCTACACCAAAACACACATGTGGTATGAACATGCTCAAAGCCAATCAATCAATTTCTTTTACATTTTTTAAAAGAAAAAAAAAATTGCATGTAAAAGCACATTTTAGTTCAGTACATTTTGGTTTGTGGGCTCACACACATATTTATAAAGTATTTTGTACATACGTGCACACAATGGAGGTTTCCCTGTCCAGCTGCCATCAGCCCTGCAGGTGCGGTGTTCAGACCCTCCAGCAAGGTAGAAACCAGACTGACAGGTGTAGATGAGCGTATAACCCAGAGATGGCAGCTCTATAGCACCTACATCTGCCTGTGCGGGGAGCTCCGGCTGATTACAGTGATGAGCTGAGGAGAGAAATAAGAGAGAATATCTTATATTGTGGAGGGTGTATTGTGGAAAAACAAACAAACAAACAAAAACCATATAACCATACAAATTCAATTAAATCAGAAAAGGTTGCTCTACATCAGCGGTTCTCAAACCTCTCCATGAAGTACCCCCAGCACTGCACGTGTTTGTATGTCTCCCTATATCTGACACACCCACTTCAGGTCTTGCAGTCTCCACTAATGAGCTGACGAGTTGAATCAGGTGTGATAGATGAGGGAGACATACAAAATGTGCAGGGCTGGGGTACTCCAGGACAGGTTTGAGAACCACTGCTCTACATTATTAATCACTAGAAATTATTTTACAATTATTTTTAAAAATGCATTTGAAAACAAAAAAGTATAGTAACAGATAAATCAGGCTAATATGTTTGCAAGATTGCGGCTAACCGATGCACTCAGGCTGCATGCCACTCCAGATGAGGTTGGGCAAACAGGTCCGAGAGATGGAACCCAGAAGGAGGTGACCCTTTCTGCAACTGTAGTATACTGAACTACCAATCTGTTGATATAAACACACAAATAGTCAATAAATGACAAGAAAAAAAATGTGTTCCAGATGAATTGATAACAGTCTTGGTTTGATGTGATTAGCACCTGATAGCCTTGAGAGTTGTTCTGGTGGCCAAAGAGAGGAGTGCCAGGATCTGCACAGCTGGTGTGACTGGGATCTGTTTTAGATATATATATATATATATATATATAGATAGATAGATAGATAGATAGACACTTCTTTTAAATTGCAAAATATTTCACAATATTACTGTTTTTTACTGTATTTATGATCAAATTAATGTAGCCTTGGGGAGAAAGGTGGTTCTTTAAAAAAATAAAAATAAAAAAATAAATTAGCTTTTGAATGGAAATGTGCAGGGTTGCCAGGTTGCGAAATAAAACCAGCCCAATTGCTATTCAAAACTACCGTTTTGCAATATAGTAATTTGTCAGAACTGTTTTCTTTCTTTTTTTCTTTCTTTCTTTAATGTGAGGACAGCATGAATACATCAGCTGACCTATGCAAGACGGCTGGGTTCCACTCCAGGTTCCATCATATTGGCAGTATCGGCGAGCAGAGCCGACCAGGATCAAAGGCGGGTAACATGAGAATGAAACAGAGGACAGGTATGTGAACCCTCGGTCTTCTCGCTTGCCCTGGGCTGGTATCCCTGGATCTCCACAAAATACAGCTGCAGAGAAAAAGAAATTCATTGAGGAGAATATTATACTATAAGGTTTTAACATCATCACACAAAACTTACAGCCAAAATTTTGAGACATCCAGTTAAAAATGTTATATGTGGATTTAAATGCTTATGAACATTTCTGGTAAAACTCAAATTCTATTTTAAGGCTTCAGAAAAATTCACACTTACGAAAACACTGAGGCCGTTCGCCACTCCAGTTTCCTGTGCCCTGGCAGGTGAGGATAGTGGGAAGGGAAAGCTGGTAACCCTGATTACAGCTATAACTAATGCTGGACCCCCATTGGAAGTCAGACCCCACAACCTGACCATTCGGGATGCTGAGAGGTGCTCCACACACAATGGCTGCAAGAAAACATAGACAATATGTCATGTTGAAAAATAAAATAAAAAATAAAAAAATAAATTAAATTAAATCACGCAAGATACCAATCATTTGGAAGTATACAGGAAGCTTCCATTCACAAGAGGTGGACTCAAACCTTTGCAAACTGGCTTGGTGCTGTTCCATGTGCGATCCTTGGTGCAGATGAGTGTGGAGGCACGATCAGCATCTATAGTGAAGCCCGGTGAACACTGGAAGCTCACAGTGTGGCCGTACGTGAAGTCAATGCCCAGTCTGATACCATTAGCTGGCACTCCAGGATCTCCACAGTTAATGACTGGAAGTGGGCAGAGAGAGTAAAGTGAAAGTCAAAGGAATGCTGAAAGCCATTTGTGGTGCAATAAGAGGAAGTACATGGCTGAATGACAAGTGAAGACAAGTGTGCCAAAATTCTGATGATTTGGAACTATTTTATAATTAGCCGTTTCATTGAAACAGATAAATTTAGGCAGAAGCATTTTCATATTAAAAGGGTCATAAACTGGAAGCAACAAGACGTTTTATCACACTTGGTGGTGCCTTTAAATTAATGAACTGTTTTAGGCATCAGCTTTGGGAGGCTCTTTCCTCTAGTCACTTCCTGTAGTCGGAGGCCACCGGCACCCGCTCTGTGCCAAAGACACCAATGTGTCTGGAGCTGTAATGTTTGCACGTGACCACCATTTGCTCCGAGCCTGAACAGTGAGCATTGTGTTTTTATGAGCATGGCAAGTCACTCGGGTGGCTGCCAAGAGGGGGACAGGGCTACTCTCTATCTCTCCAACATAGGGCTGCTATGTAGACGTCCCTGATCAGCTTGTGTCCAGGGCCGGCATAATGGAGAACACTGTGCCTCATTATTAATTCCTGTCTCACAATGCATTGAAAAGCTTCATGCGAACAAAACCAATTCAAATCCAGCCTCTGGATTCCTCAAGAGCTCAGCCACTGAGAGCTGTACTATACAGAGCAGTTTAGCGTAAGAGAATCAAACAGTCTCTTTCTAAAGCCACTTAGAGACCCTATGAAAAGACACCATGAGAGTGGTCGACTTATCCAGCATTCCATTCAACTCGGAAAGTGGGAATTTCCAACTTGCTATTTAGGAAATTGCAAAAGAAAGCCACTTCTAGTTAGTCTTGGAACATGGAAACTTTCCAACTCAGAACTGTGATTTGCTGAGATGGTGTATGACCATGGTGTCACTCAGAGAGATGCAAATGGGCAGCGACAACCGTTTACTTTTAAGCAAATAAAAATCATTAATAAGTCGAAGCTCCTACATTTGCTAAACAAGTTTTAATACTAAAATACTTGCCAAGACAAATGTGTGCAAATGAGGTAAATGATCCTTTCTCTTCATAATCCTGCAGAATAAATGCTTACTTTATCCTCGGCAATTTGTTTGCTAGGAGCTAGTCTTTGTTGACAGGTGAACAACTGCAAAGCTAACGATAACATTTCAGTTAGCCTTTGAGTACCTAGCTAACAGCTTAGCACAGTGCTAACTGGCTTTAAAAAAAAGCTCTTTTGATTAGAGGGAATATGATTTTCAGCTAGCATGCTAACTTTTTGATCAGCCATTGGGGAAGAGGGATAGGATGAATAGTGAATTGCTACATGCTAATGCTATTCAGTGGTAGGTACAGTATCATTGGGGGAAAGGATGTTGTCATTCTAGAAAATATTGTATTGAATACAAATGTACAAATATTGCATGTAGGATGAGTCATCAATATTTCTGGTTTGTATTCCCCCGGAAAAGGACTATACATTTAAAATGTGTATATTTGCTACTTTTGTCAACTTAGTTTAACTAGTATATATTATTGATGGACTTCTAGCCACAAAACTTTGATTTCAAGGGGTCTTCAAGTCTTACCCAAAACTGTAAGGTGTGGTCACATTAACAAAATTTCAGCAAAAAGTTCAATTGTCTATTGTCTACTGTCAATAGAGTAGTGATATATGAAGCACTGTTCACACACAGTCACTTTGAAACTGTTGGTCTGTTGGTCAAGGCATTAAATCCTTGTGACCAACTTTAGCTTGTTAAATTTGCATGAGGAAATCATTCGCCTTTGTGTTAAATTCCCAATCACATGGATTCCTACTAAAATTACTTGATTTCACGAAAATTCGCCAAACAATGGCAAGTCTGACCGTACCTTTCGTGATGCTAGCTTTAAAAAAAATGGAAGTCTGATCTATCTAAACTCCTGTTGAGGTGTTGATGGGGCACCTGTGCATTCCGGCATGTCCCCGGTCCAAGTGCCATTGACTGTACAATGACGAGTGAGCAGGCCAGTGGAGTAGTAGCCTTCTCTGCAGGAGTAGGTGACAGAGCGGGAAAACACAAGTCCATCGTGGAACTGGATCATGGCGTTGCGAGGAGTTCCAGGGTTGCCACAGGAGACCACTGCAAAAGACCACAAGAGAACATCAGATGGGATGCAAGGTGACAATGATACATGGTCAGCGTAGAACATGAATTCTAGGTGCAAGGGAGGCTTAAACACTACTAGGCAACTACACGAATCATAGGACATGCCCCTCCTCTGACCTGGACAGTTATTTGTTAATTTAGCGTTTAATTAATACATTTACTGCAGGAGATTTCATACATTAGACAATCCTCTGCCCCAGGACAGGGCAGATGGAGCTTATTCATGGGTGTGTGCCAATAAAGAGCAGGTGGGCACACACTCACAACCAGGAACTCCACCAATATGGGCTAGAGGTTTGAGCACTGGAGACTTGCCAATATGAAAACAGAGCACTTGAGTGGTGAATATTGAGCTTAAAACAACAAAGAGCAAACCTGTTATCATCTGTTATTATTACATACCCCAGTGTCCTTTGGCTCAGATTTTGCATCGGGATACACATTTAAATTGGAAATCAAGTGGTGACCCAACACAGTACCAAATATGATTATTAGACAAACCTAAATTTGAATGGTATGATGTTTTGGGTGGCAATAATTCACCACGCATTGTGGTCGGCATAATGTTTGGTGTATTTTCTAGCAAGAAGAGGATGCATTTGTGCCAAAATAATGTTTCACCGGATAGAGAACCTTTGATGTCAATTGGAGAAAAAATGCTCAATTTTAAAAGTGAATGAGCCTATTTATTTTGGCTTTGTGTGATATTTGCATAGTTTGGATAGCAAAAATAGTATTTGAATGTAGGGTGTTTTTCCCTGCTTTCTTTTATTTTTTGCATCACGTTTCACCAGTTGACTACCACTATATGCTATATCACATTAATATAAAGCACTCCAATTCTGCAAAGAACGGTCTATTTCCTTATATAAGCAAATGTTAGGACATCAAACATTTTTGATGAGGACATAAACGAAAAAAGTCATCTTGATTTCCCCTTTCACTTTCAGACGATGAGCTTTTATGTTGTATTCAGGATGTAAATTTATGAGAGGGGTTTTAGGCAGTTATTGATTTGTTCTCTTTAAACGTCAGCATTTTCTGCAAATCCAACTTTTAAGCCACCAGTTTGCTGAACTGGCATGGATAACAATAGCCCAAGGGTCAAATCAATAAGAGAAACACAAACTTAGGCAGACACACAAGCACACACATTTCAAACGCACAACCCCCAAGCATTTGGGAGGTAGGAAGGGACTGAGATGACAGTGTGCTTTGTAGGAGATGCAAAACTAAAAATATCTTAAATGTTTAGGGGTGACTTAACAAGATGTGAGATAAAACAAATGGCTGGTGTTAAAAAAGCAGGGTAAAAAAAAATGACAGGCGTCTCCACATGGGTAATTAACCTGGGTTTTCTGCTTCTCTGACATACCTTTCTTTGGGTTGTCAGCCTGACTCTGCAGGCACTTTACACAAACCAACACGAGCAGAATAATAATGCTGTTTAAGAGAGAAGGAGAGAGTGCAAACACAGCAGCCCAGTGGCCAGGGGACCAGCAGGGCTGGCACAGTCGTTTGGGCATCTTGACTGGATAGTGTTCAGCATGTTGAGAGAAAGGAAACACGGTACGAGTGGAAGTGTAACATGTGTACACCCCAGGTGTACTGAGCCGCTTTAAAGCTACATACGGGAACAAATCAAGATGAAAATAACTTCTCGCCAACCACTTTCTACCTCAGTCTGTCTGTCTCCATCTCCCTCTTTTGTTTTGCACAAGTTTATACGCAAGGGAATTTGTGTGCAGAATCAAACTGCTATGAAATAACTTGCTGAGAAATTTGCATAGGCTACAATTTTGGGTGTAGCAGAATCTTCTAGAGACAGAAGAGATTGATCATCTGCGTTCAGCCGCATTCTTCTGCAGACCACCCAGGTTTAATTTTTCTTACCATGGCACTCAGGCTGGATGCCCACCCAGCTCCCGTTAGCCAGGCAGGTTCGTTCAGAGGAGCCCTTCAGAACGTAGCCAGGCTCACAGCTGAATCGTACAATGCTCCCTACGGAGAACTCCTCTCCCAGACGGATCCCGTGCACTGGAACGCCAGGGTCTCCACACATTCCAGCAGAATCACCTGAAAAAACACACATACATATGAGCACTTGGACACTTATTTTTTTACATGTAGTTTCATATAGCAGTGTTAACAATAAGTATATCTTAAATCAGGCCCATAATATCAATTTTCACTTTCTTCATTTTGGTTTGGCTTTTAAAATTGCATGATTTAATAATAATAAAAAAATATACAAAAATAACCTAAAAATAAAATTCATTTAAAGTAAAAATAAAATAAGTGCTAAATGTACAATACAGGGATAAGGGAGCGACTTTAGACACAGCTTGTTTAACCAATGGACACATGAGGTGTGGAGAAACTCAATAAAACTAAATCACTCCCGTTAAAATCAATGGAGTTGTCTATACACCGCAAGTACCATGGGTTTCAAACCCTTGGTGTTGTGTCTATGTACAATGAAAATACCCTCAAACCAGTCCAATTTAGATCCTTTGACAGCGAATGACTGGAAAACTACTATCTAGATGCCCCGGAAGACTTTCAAACTTGCTCTCTATTACATTAGGTTTTTAGTTAAAGAGGTTAACTGAGATTTACACAAGATGATGAGTAATTTCATTCATATTTATTGAACAACTCTCCGCGGTAGACCTGGCAAAGGAGATGAAAAAAGAGGCATCACAGCGGCTTGGTTTAGGTGATAATTTACTTTGGATAAGAAAGCACAAGGGACAGAAAATGTCCCTTAATTTCCCCGCTCATAATGCAGACGTGTGCGCTCCATGATGTTCTTCAGCAAATCCTCTTATTTTGATCCACTGATGCATTTACAAATGATCTTTATATTCCCTATATATCCTCTGGTAATGCTCAACAAACAATCACAAATTCAAAATGAACGGTGAGTCTTTTGGTGAAGGGCGCAGTAAATATTAAAGAAATGCTAATATTTAAATACAGAATATCGTCTTCAGAAACTCACACTGACAGGCCAGTTATTAACCACGTCTTGCAAAAAAATAATGCACTTTTTGACAGAAAAAAAAATTATTTGAAAGAAATCTTTTGAGAAATATGAAAGTTATGAATTGTGACATTAACCTGTCAGTGGTTTTACAGCCAGGGATGAAGCTCTTCTGGCATATCTGAGGGCTGCAATGGACTGATGTGTTTATAGTGGAGCAGGGCAGCTCATTACCTGGCAGGCATGTGAGAGTCTGTGTCGCCAAGCCCAATATGAGAAGATTAAACCAATTTATGAGGGGACACACACTTTGCCCTTCTGGACACTGCCTAGATGGCAATATTGTATTACCACCCACTGATCTGAGCTGTAATCCTGAGGCCATTGATCCATCATCTCACACGAGACCTTAGAGATGGTGTTATCTCAAATGTGAAAAATGGAGCCCATGCCCCACTACACATACACATTATATGGAAAAAAGTATTGGGACACACCTCTTAATTATTGAATTCAGGATACAGGTGTTTCAACCAGACCCATTGTCACAGGTGTATAAAAATCAAGCACCTAGCCATGCAGTCTGCATTTGTGAAAAAATAGGATGCTCTGAAGAGCTCAGTGAATTCAAGTGTGGTACTGTGATAGGATGCCGCCTTTGTAATGAGTCAGTTTGTGAAATTTCATCCTTGTTAGATATTCCATTGTCAACGGTAAGTGGTAATATTGGAAAGTGGAAGCGTTTAATAACTCGGGAGTTCTTAAACGCCAACTCGGCCACAAAGCGGAAGACCATTAGAATATCACAGAGCGGGGTCACCGAGTGCTGAGGAGCATGGTGCGTAAAGTTGCCAGTGCTCTGCTGATTCCATAGCTGAAGAGCTCCAAATTTCCACTGGCATTAATATTAGCACAGAAACTGTGCGGTGGGAGTTTCATGGAATGGGTTTCAATAACCGAGGAACTGCATGCAAGCCTCACATCACAAGTACAATTGTAAGCGTCAGATGGAGTGGTGTAAAGCACGCCACCACTGGACTCTGGAGCAGTGGAAACGTGTTCTGTGGAGTGATGAATCACACTTCTCTGTTTGGCAGTCTGATGGGTGAGTGTGGGTTTGAGAACATTACCTGCTTGACTGCACTGTGCCAACTGTAAAGTTTGGTGGAGAGATAATGTTATGGGGCTGTTTTTCAGGGGTTGAGCTAGGCCCATTACTTCCAGTGAAAATAAATCTTAATTAATGCTTCAGCATACCAAGACATTTTGAACAATGCTATGCTTCCAACTTTGTGGAAACAGTTTGGGGAAGGCCCTTTTCTAATCCAGCTTGACTGTGCCCCAGTGCACAAGGCAAGGTTCATAAGACATGGTTGGATGAGTTTGGTGTGGAAGAACTTGACTGGCCTACACAGAGCCTTGTCCTTAATCCCACCGAACACCTTTGGGATTAACTGAAATGGAGACTGTGAGACAGGACTTGTCCAACATCAGTGCCTGACCTCATAGATACCCTACTGAATGAATTGGCAAAAAATCCCACAGAAACAAAATCTTGTAGAGAGCCAGCTATAAGAATAGAAGCTGTTATTGTTGCAAAGGGAGGATCGAATCCATATAAATGTCTATTTATTTAGAGTGTGATGTTATTAAAGTCCCTGTTTGTGTAATGGTCAGGTGACTCAATAGGGAATAATATAAATAAATAATAAATAAATAAAAATATATTTTTATTTACATGTATTTATATATTAAATGTATATTTATTATTTATAAAGTTTGCAAAAATATTCCCATCTTTTCTCATAAGTTTACATTCCCTTGTGAGAGAATCTGTGAGTCTCTTTCATATCTACAAAAACATAGGAGGGTTAATTAAATATAAGAAAAATAAGATAATAACAACTGTGTTATTAATACTTTGATTTAGTACTGAAGACATGGCATGTACGTATTTGCATATATTCCACAAGACAACATATTTAACTCAATTTACACAAATTACCTTGTTCAAAAGTCCTTAATAATGCTGCCTGATTGAACATCAGTAAACTTTATGATAGCTGTGTATAAGACCTTGCTTTGTCCTGAGTTGCAAAGCTGGATCTCAGCATATAGTCACTGTGAGGAAGAACACAAATGTGCAGAGCCTGCTGGGAAACCAAAGGACCTGCAGTACCTGAAGGTTTTTGGCAGCTTCACTGCTCAGGACAAAATAAGGACTCAATCACAAAAGATGTTTTGAAATGAAAGTAGGTAGTCTAATTTGTGTAAATATAACAATATTACAATGAAACATATTTCTAAATTTTTTTTTTTTTAAACCAATAAAGTACTAAATAAAAATCACAATAAAAACAGACAGATGAGCATGTTGAATAGGGAAAAGATTTCAAGTACCGGAGCAATGTGGCAGGGAGCCGCTCCACTGGCCATCCAGCTGGCACATGCGGGTGGTATTGCCCACAATGCTTCGCTGGCCGATGCAGCTGAAGCGGATAACAGAGCCCACTGTGCGTCTGTCCCCCGAGATCTGTGCATATGGAGGCATGCTGGGACGATCACACAGAACCACTGCGGCAGACAGAAAAAAGGGCAAATCTTACCTACAGTGCACAATATCAATATACACAATTCAGAGTAAAGTAGGTTACACAATTATTTGAGTAATGGTTTATCAGGTTAAGATGACTTACAGAGGCACTTGGGTAGGGATCGGTCCCATGTGCCGTCGCCTTGACAGCTCAGAGTGCTGGTGCCCAGCAGGTAGTATCCAGGGTTACAGCTGTAAGAAACTGCGGTCTGGAAACTGTAGCGATGAGGCCCGCTGGGCAGGACCTCTCTGACACCATTTTCAACATGTCCCGGATCAGTGCAGTTCACAACTGAGACGCAGAGAGAGACAGACAGAGAGAAAGAAGGTTATGAAGAATACTGTTGAGAAGCACACTGCAATTCAAAAGTTTGGGGTCAGTAAGAATATTTCTTTTTAATTTTTTTGAAAGTGATTAATACTTTAATTCTGCAAGGATGCGTTAAATGGATCAAAAGTGACAGTAAAGACTTTTAGGTTTTTCTTTTCTATTCATCAAAGAATCTTGAAAAAAAATGTATCACTGATTCCACAAAAATATTAAGCACACAACTATTTTCAACATTGATAAGAAATACATTTTTTGAGCACCAATTCAGCATATTATAATGATTTCTGAAGGATCATGTGACAGAAGACTGAAGCAATGGCTGCTAAAAATTCAGCTTTGATATCACAGGAATAAATTACATTTTAAAATATATAATATTTCATAATATTACTGTTTTAACTGTATTTTTGATCAAATAAATGCAGCCTTGGTGAGCACAAGAGACTCTTTTTTTGGCATAATTAATTTAATTTAAAAGAGACTTTTGTGTACATTTCTATCTTGGTGACAGTAATTCATCATATGATGATCACATCACATGATCACATGATGGAGAAAAGTGTTATATCCATATTTCCTGTTCCTGTTCAATCCTAGTAAAGTCTGCTGCATCCTCCACAACAAGTCAATCTAAATGATGGGAAACTGTGACATGCAAACCACATTAAGCATTCATTTTTGGCCTTGCTTGTGCCATTAATTGATTTGTGCAATTTCTTTAGTGAATTGTGTGAAATAAATGATGCTGCCAGTGGGCACAGTTCATTTTTCCTGATATCCAACCAATTTTCAATATTTTTTATCAAATAAATGCAGCCTTGGTGAGCACAAGAGACTCTTTTTTTGGCATAATTAATTTAATTTAAAAGAGACTTTTGTGTACATTTCTATCTTGGTGACAGTAATTCATCATATGATGATCACATCACATGATCACATGATGGAGAAAAGTGTTATATCCATATTTCCTGTTCCTGTTCAATCCTAGTAAAGTCTGCTGCATCCTCCACAACAAGTCAATCTAAATGATGGGAAACTGTGGCATGCAAACCACATTAAGCATTCATTTTTGGCCTTGCTTGTGCCATTAATTGATTTGTGCAATTTCTTTAGTGAATTGTGTGAAATAAATGATGCTGCCAGTGGGCACAGTTCATTTTTCCTGATATCCAACCAATTTTCAACACACAAAATGCCACAGAAAAAGATGATTTACGAAGAAGATTAAAGGCTTCTAGAAAAACTTCTGTAAATATTTGAAACCACATAAACACAAACAGTTGCTTCATTAATGGCTGGTGCACGGTCTGGCAGAGGACATGAACTGGGCTTAGAGAGAGGAGAGATGGAGACATATCGGTGGTGTGTTAGTTATGAGCCAAAAAACAAACAACAACAAAAAAAAAAAAACAGAGAAAGAGAGCACAGAAGGACAAAAGGGCATGATGGATAACCTAAAACAAAAATCAGCAGTAATTTGTATTTGTTCATGCACTTAAAGGTACCCTGAAATGCTTAGAAACACGCAGCGTTACTCTGTGTTGACGTCATTTTAACTGAAACAGGAAGACAGGGCGGGACATATCAAGTAGCCCCGCCCCTTTTAAAAATAGCCAATAGCGTTCGTTTATATCACAGCTTGGGCTAGAGCCGTTCAGAGCCGTTGAGCTCCGTAAAGCCGCATTTGACAGGGTATGCCAGCCACAATCTCATCCATATTGCGATAAAATATAGCATTCTGTGTAGAATTCAAATAGCTCCGATACATTTTGTGGTCTGCGCCGACTCGCGCATGTGATCCGCTCCATGCTATCATGTCTCATGAATGGAGCAGAGTGTGTGTGCGGTGCGATGGTTAGCGTGACACAGTGCAAAACCAGACTTCTTTTTTTCCTCAATGGAAAGCATATTTACACTGTTTGAATCGTTCGTGAAATCGTTTAGCCGTTTTGGCGGAAGTGACGAACTGCAAGCTTTGAATGCTTATATCTTCTAAATGCGAATTTTGTTTTGGAGCACGCTGCCTTATAGATAAGGATACCTTAAGACTAACATATTGATACTAACACCTAAAAAACTTTATTTATTTATTTTATTTATTGATTATTTCATGGGGACTTTAAAGAAAACAAAATATACATTAAAATGCAAGTGCAACTGAGCAGGCCAAGGCAATAAGATGGGCCATCATGTTAACCTATGTTTTGTTCTTAGAGTACTCCAACTGATTCTAACAAATTTAGCTGAAAACACTTCTGGCGACATTCTATGAAGCCAAAAACAGTGAAGCCAAATTAAGAGAACAGGCTGCCTTATTTGACTCCAGAGTGTCCCTTCTGCTGTTCCAGGCCAGCAATGTTCCCTTAAAATCTCTCCGTTAGGGACAGCTTCTCAATGGAATTAGACTTTCCAGAGTAGTAATGCATGCTAATGCCTTTAATAGCTCTTAGTAGAGCCAGCCTAAGCCATTTTCTATAATGCACCCATTTATAACTTAAATATACCAGCTTGATTTTTAACTAAAATGTAAATGGTTAAGTTAGAAATAAATACAGAAATGAAATCAATAGAAAGAAAGAAAAGAAGAAAAATAAAAGAACTAAGGAAAACAATCTGTTTATTTGTGCTTGGCGTAATTCGATTTTAAAATTGATGCTCCCGCTGGCCAGTGGCAATTTTTGAGGGGAGTGGTTCAATTATCTGCAGATATAAGTCTAACCAACTTATCTGTGTGGTTTAGGAGGCCATTTTGGAGATAGAAGTGGCTCACTCAGACACAAATTGGTGCTGATTAGCGGGGCTGTGCAGAGGCCTGATTGATGCAACTCCGAGCTCATAGCATTTTTTACCGGCTCCTTTTGTGCCATTAAACGGGCGTCTTCCCACGCTCAGTGCTAATGATGGACCATGATGGAGAGGAGACCGTGTCTGATATGATCAGACCACTTCAACTTCCTCAGTCAGAGTAAACACACATTTATAATCTAAAGAGAGGTACGGATTGAGGGGATGGATGTTACAACTTCAAAGAGTCAAATTTAAAATAACAGAGTGATTCATAACTTGTGTAATTGTTTCAGTTTCCAAAAATATTAAGCACACAACTCTTTTCAACAGTGACGATAAGAAATGTTTCTTGAGCACCAAGTCAGCATATTAGAATGATTTCTGAAGGATTATGAAATTTAGCTTTGCCATCAGAAGAATACATTTTAAACAGCAGTGCTCTATATGTCACATTTTGGCTTATATATGGCAACTCTTAATTGAACATCTTGGATTACACAAATATTTGCATAGACTGTTATTGTCTAGATCTGTGCCAGTCATCTTTAACCCACAGGACTTACTTTTACACTTGGGCAGAGCGTTGCTCCACTGGCTGTTGGGCTGACAGTGAGACTTGATTGCACCTTGGAGAACATAACCAGGGTTGCAGGTGAAACGCACAATGTCGTTAAGGTTAAACTGCGTTCCCTGAGTCACACCATTAGCTGGGGTGCCTGGATGCCCACAGGTGATGGCTACAGAACATCAGAGCGACATATTAATATCCATTTACATGATTATTTTATTTCTCAGAGGCATAAAACTGTCAAAAGACATTGAATCAGATTCCTTCTTTTATCAGTCTTTTATGTAAATAAGAACAAACTGATTGTGGTGCTCATGAACTCACGGACGCAGCGAGGGCGGGTCTCCATCGGGCTCCACCTCCCAGACTCTTGACAAACTGTTGACACCGGCTGAGCGTTGGCCAATCGGAAACCAGGATTACAAGAGAATGTGACTCTAGAGCCGAGAGTGAAGTCCTGCCCGATGACAGTGCCATTCACTGGCGCAAGGGGCATCCCACAGGAAACAACTGTGAAGGAGAGAAAGATTCTGAACTCAAAAAACAGACTCAAGTATTTTCTCACAAAACCCCAAGGAAACTGGCTATATCTTTTCGCCATCGTACTTCAAAGAATACTCAGTGTAAACACTCTCAGTGAACACACCAAAAGCAGCAATGTGACTGTGCAAACACAAGCTTGCAGTGGTTCTGGGAAGGTAAACAAGAGCAGCTAGAAAGCAACGGGCACAAGCCAAGATGTAGATTACATCTGGACATGGACTAAAGGACACAGAGAGAACACCAGCATCCTGTAGAGCCAGCAGAGAGTAAGGCTGATGATACACTGGGCAACTTTTTGAGCAATGTTGCCGTCAATGGGCAACCAGGTGAGACACAGGGCCCACGACCGATCTAAAGTATCCAGATAGACATTTGTTACCAATCCTCAATAGGAAAGTGCCCAAGCAACATTGCTCAAAAAGTTGCCCCATGTATCATCAGCCTAAGAGAGTCATGAACATACCAGCTACAGTAAACAATATAAACACAACAATCTCTGGCCTTTTATTGCATTTTTTCATCCAATGCAATAACATTTTGTGGGCTGCTAAATAGTCTAAATATGTTTTGGCACCAGTGTATGTGTCAAATCAGAATACCAACACCCGGATGACATTGCTGATTTAAAAGTTTAAACGACCGTAGATTAGGCTTGCCGCGACTGTGCTGACGGTGATACTGTTGTTAAGCCGCAACACCGGTTACGTCACTTGCCCACCGCAGCACCGACCCCCACCGTCGTTTTGATTTTTTATAGTAATAAAAATCATTTAGTTCAGTAAAAGAACAGACACTACAATTAAAAACTGAACGCAGCTGCTCAATGCAGCGTGCCGAACGACAGTCGCATCACAGATCAGATTT
>NW_015626069.1:1951453-1951583 GCF_001515625.1 Sinocyclocheilus rhinocerous
GCAAAAGCGCCTGTTTGGCAGTATTTTGGATTTTGAAAAGCCTGTTGACTTTTGCCGTGATTTTGGAAGTTTTTTTAAACATTTTATTTCTTATTTAATTGGTTCCACAGTGTTTGCTGATTTTTACTTT
>NW_015626070.1:0-4747 GCF_001515625.1 Sinocyclocheilus rhinocerous
TATACTCTATATAGCCCCAGGCAAACGGTGCAGAGTGATGTCTAGTTCAAGAACTAATCATTCTTTTGAACCGGTTATTTTTAGTGAAATGGATGAACCAGTTCACAGAATTGGATTGAACAGTTTGTGGCTTGAACCAGCACAGATCTACAAGTTACTCAATCAAAACTCACTTTTGGACATACCCGGCAATCACTCCGATTTGAAATGAGCCAATATACCAACATATATAATACATGTTCAGTTACTCCAACAATACACCAATACACTGAGAAAACAGTTCTGACTCAGACCGAAGAACTTATGAGCTGCTGATACGAGCATGTGTGAAACGAGCACTTAAATAAAGAGTCGAAATTAAAGTTTTTATGGTTCCTCATGGTTTATGTAAAAAGGTAAGTTGATTAAGACTAGCTTATTCATTTTAAAAGCTTTAGGCATGTAAAACATCTGCGTTTCACATCATTATTGGGTGCTTAAATAATAGAATTGTGTATACATTTCTTTGCAATAAATATATATTTTAAGATATTTAGACATTTTATCTTTACATCTCATGTTCACTTAAAGTTAGTCTTTAAAAACTATAATATTTAGCAATAAACATTGATAAATGTAATCTCTAGCAAATGTTAAAATGAAATCCATTTTCATATGCCGTGATATCTAAATTCACCTACAGGGAAACAGTAGTAAAAAAAAGTCTTTCATTTATGTAGACAAAATAGTATAGAATTATAATATCGGCCATTTAATTTCCCTCAACTGGAAATAATAATAATAATAATTTAGTAAAAAAAAAAAAAAAGTGTTCCATGTAAGACAATAGCACCCTATGAAAATCATATCATACACTACATGCTATGTATTCGGTCATCTAATGTAAGTACACAGTGTATAGTATGAGACACAGTGACAGATTCAACTTATGACTTAAAAAAACTCAGTTTCCATGGCAACAAGCCAGCAGATGACAGATTCTGCTATGATGCTAACAAATGATAGTTTTCCTTTCCCACTGAGCTTTTGTCTTTGTAAACACCTAATGCAGGCCAAAGGGGCACAGATTCTGCACAGGAAGTATGCCAAACAGAATCACGGTCATGGCTCTATGAGGTCAACATCTCAGCTGGGCTTTGACCTTGTCATCTTTACTCTGGCTTTAGCTCCTGTGGCAGCGGGGTAAAGCTGGCCAGTGGGCTGTACAGTCAGCCTATTAAACACTAAGACAGCCCCACTGCTCCGCTCATGTGTTACTAGCATACATCACCAGCAGGGCAAAGACAGAAACACAGTTTATCATTTAATAAGCTGGCCTGAGGAGACTACATGCTTTACCTATAGAAAGAAGAACTATCAGATGGAACAAAGTCCAAACTAACATGGAAACCTAAAGATAAGCAAGTAATGTGAACAGACTACAAGTGGGTTGCAGTACAAGGGCCAGGGGCTTAGTTTCAACTATTCTTTTGTCTTTTATTCTTTTCCAGGATAGACAGATAAATAAAATAAATCAAATGAGTTAACAATTAGTTAACTTGTTTTCCTTAATTAATTAATTAATTTTGTTAACTTTTATTTATTTTTCCCATTATAGATTATTAAATCGATTAGTTAACTTTCGTTTTCCAGAATGAATGAATGAATGAATAAATAAATAAATAATTTTATTCTTTTCAAGGATAGCTTGAAAACGTCTAAATAGTTAACAATTTATTATTAGTTAACTTTTATTATTTTTCCAAAATAAATAATTACATAAATATTGTTAACTTTTATTCTCTTCCAGGAAAGATGAATAAATAAATCGCAATCACAGAAGTTAAAAATAACTTTTATTGTTTTCAAGCATGAATAAATGAATAAAAAATACACTTTTATTCTTATCCAGGATAAATAAGCAAATAAACAAATAAATAAATAAATCCCATTAGTTAACTTACTATATATTGTTTTCCAGAATAAAAATAAGTTATACAAATATAAATAAATCTGTATAAATAAAATGAAAAAACAAAAACAATACTACATATTAACTTTGCGCGAGAAAAAAACAACAACGTAAAACTGAACTAAAAAAGACCTTGGGTTCAGAAGGGAATAGGGTAAAGCCTCAGATGAGGTGGAACATGTTTCAGCCCTGCCTAAGAATGGTAAAAAGAAAACTTGTAAAGACTAAAAGTGATGGAGGAGATATACAGCCCTCATGTGGGGCCAGTGGTTGCAGTGGATATGTATATCTGCTGATAAGACTTTCAGTTCAGAAACAGTATTTACTGAGCCTTTTAGATACACATCAGCCACAGAGAAACAGCTCCAGCCTTCATTATTCCATGTGAATCTTCCCTCATTTACCCGGGATGCCATCAGCTTTATTTCGCCTCCAAATACCCTCATCCACACATTGCACAGCTGTGTTTGGATGACAAACCAGACAAAGTTGCTGTTGATGTGGAAAATGGATGGTAACAAATGTCTGCCTTTGTTGGGTCTGGAGCAAGACCTCCCAGAGCCGAGAAAGCAACTAAATTAAAGGCATAACTGGCATCTGCTATTCTGAGGAAATGTTATCAACATTTCAAGTATTATGATGTGCAGTTTGTGAACCAGGTAACTTTCAAGTGACTATGTGTGAATGTATTGAAAAATAACAGTTTATATGAATTTATTCTGAACTTACCTTTTGTCATACTTGTTAATGGTGGATGAAAAAAAAAATACCAGCCATAAATTCTTACTGGTAATTAAACTATAGTTTGCTTATATTTGTATTATTTTAAGAAATATTATAATTTTTTTAATATATACAATTCGTTTTTTTTTGTTTTTTTTTCAAAACTGGAGAGTATTTAAATATTATTTAGTAATAATTTTCTGCAGCGAGGTCTTGGTCACAAAATTCTACATTTTAATTTTGATGCAATGTTACAACAAAGAAAAAGACTGTTTGAATCTCTGATTTGTCAGAAAAAGGTTTGATCTTTTCTTTTTTACATTGGGATTTAAACCAAGTTATTCCAAAATAGTAGCATTATTTTTACTAATTTAATGCTTGACAAATGTAAATTTGGACACTGGTTGTTCAGTGCTTTATACACTGTGCTTGAAAGGAAACTATAGAACAGAAAACAGCAACAATGTATGAAGGCGTCTTCTTCCCTCGTGAAAAAATAGCAAGGAAACAAACACCGTTTTTCTTCTTTTGACACTGAAATGCACAGACGTTACACAAGGCATACCAATACGGATTAGAGAAAGGACGAGATTAAAGCTCATCAAAGCTGACTGGAAAGGCTCAGACATTCAGGGTACACTTACAGCAACAAAACACATTTCATTTAGCTCTATTATTTATTCTCTGATCAGTTTTCTGTTTTAGAAAAGTATTTAAAACTTTAACATGTTTAACACACTCTGTTAGCTTAGATAATTTAGAAGTTTAATCTGGTCTTGTTGAGATATATAGTTGAGTATCATCAGCATAACAGTGGAAACTAATCACGTATTTTCTAATAATATCACCAAGGGGCAACATGTATATTGAAAATAGCAGAGAACCTAGGACAGATCCTTGTCCGCTGCGGCTGCACCCAGGGTCCGTGGTGTCCTGGGCGCCGGAGTGAAGGACATCTGGGAAGATCGCGTCCTGGGTGCACCGGGCCTGTGCAGAGAAACACACGGAGTAGAGGTGGTGGGAGAGTTAGCAGTGCACTGTATACTTACCCCGAATTTGTGAGCATCAGCCCGGGATGTTTCCAGCGCGGCTCTCCGCTCTCTCAGCCTGCTTCTCCACCAGGTCACGGATCTGCTTCTCCACGACCTCCAGCTCGAGTTGCACCGAATGCAGGTTGAACGTGTCCTCGCCTGCACTCAAAGGTAGACACACATCCGCCATTAAAGCAAGTAACAGTGAGTAAAACAATGGTAATGTGTGTGAATAGAGTATTAGCAATGTAAGCGAGATTAGCGGCAACCACGCTGGCGATGCTAGCGGGCTATATGCTAATAGCGGACTCGGGAATTCAAAAATAGAACTAGTGATAACAAGGCGCTCTGATTGCTTTTGTTGTAGGATACGATAGGGGATATATTCACACGTTATAGAAACGAAAATGATGGTGTATAAAATTTATATTAAGATACAAAATAGACGATAAAGAATTAACTTGACGGAGCTCAAACTCAAAACACACGGCAGCAACAAACAGGAAGTGACGTATTGTTTTTTGTGGGGGGGTTAGTTTTTCCTACAGTCACCAAACTTAGTACATATATTGTTCTCATCAAGCCGGACAACTTTTTTGGAAAAATCAGGCTGTAAATTAATTCATACTCCTCCAAGAAGAAACAAGTAGTTCACACCAAACTTTGTCAACATGATGCCAATATACTGAAGATGTTAAATTGCGAACGGATTTAGGATATCTTGAACGGTGTGGCGATGGTGATTTATTAAAGTAACAGTAAAAAAAGATAGCAGTAATTTCCTTGTATCTTTAAAGTGCAGCTTCCAAAAACTTTTTAAAAAATTACATACACAGAACAAGTCATTCTGAGGAAATGTGATTAATTCCATGAATTTACAATACACTATGGATAGCAGAAAATTAAAAAACTATCAGACATCTGATGTCACTGTGTGTGTGTGGGGTGGGTGGTTGTGTGAGAGAGAGAGAGAGAGAGAGTCTATTTAAACTCTTATTCATTTATACACTGAACAAAATTATAAACGCAACACTTTTGTTTT
>NW_015626070.1:11511-26431 GCF_001515625.1 Sinocyclocheilus rhinocerous
GAACGTGTCCTCACCTGCACTCAAAGGTAGACACACATCCGCCATTTAAGCAAGTAACAGTGAGTAAAACAATGGTAATGTGTGTGAATAGAGTATTAGCAATGTAAGCGAGATTAGCGGCAACCACGCTGGCGATGCTAAGGGGCTATAAGCTAACAGCTCGGGAAAGACTCAGGAAATCAAAATAAAACTAGTGATAACAAGGCGTTCTGATTGTTTTTGTTGTAGAATATGATAGGGGATATATTCACACGTTATAGAAACGAAAATGATGGTGTATAAAATTTATATTAAGATACAAAATAGACGATAAAGAATTAACTTGACGGAGCTCAAACTCAAAACACACAGCAGCAACAAACAGGAAGTGACGTATATTTTAGGGGCATAAAGTAAAAAATGTGTGGGTGGTAAACTTCACCCAATATCATAGTGACAAAAAAGTTTCAAAAGATGCATACATTGAGCTGTAGTGCTTTCATGTTTCCCCTCTTTGCCACTACTTTCCTATGAATAAAAATTAAAAAGGCCAAGAATAAAATGCAGGGTAACATATTAAGCTTTAAAAGAAAAAAATCAAATGCATACAGCTTTTTGTGCAGAAGAAAATTTAGTTTGATATCTAGTCAAGGAAATGCAGGTCTGTGTTCTTCAGTCATCCGGATATGTTATAATATTCTCTTTTTGTGTTATTACAAATCCCTTTCTGATCATATTGTGTTTAACTAATTTTGCAAAGACAAACAAATTATGTCAAGAGAACCGTACCAGTTTCGAATGCTCGAATACCAGGTCTGAAGACGCCATCAAACCGTCATTTTCAGTAGTTAATACATTTGAAGCTTTAACATCCCAATAATTCCAACTTGGCTCCACTGTGAGCAACCTTGAAAATCCCAGTAGGATCCAATATAAACAGAACATTTTCTATTGGCCTGTGCACTGCTCAAAAGCCCAGGGCATGAGTCAAGTTAGTCAAGTATTTGCACCATTCACTGACATGTTCTATTTTAAATTGAAGTCATTCTCACAGTGAATAGCTCATTTTAGAATCTCAAAGCAATATAAAAGAATGGGAGTGGGGTTAACTTTAAGCAAAACCACACTTCACCTTCAAACCACACATATATCACAGCATTCAGCTTTGGAGTCCATTATTTCGGCACATTGATCTTTGCAGCCGTGTGTTCGATGGCTGTACTGTGTTTTTGACCCCGTGTAAGGACTCGCTGCAGTTCTGCATGTAATGAGAGAGTGTTGGAGATGAGTAGGAACAGGGCAAAACAGCAAGGCTAATGCTCTCTCTGTGAGGCGCCTGCAGACAGCAGAGCTCCCCCACAGGGCTAGCTCTGTTTGATATATTTTGTTTCACTGTAATGTATAGCCTACGTTCCCCGAACTACATTTTTTGCGGCTATTAATATGTTTAAAAGAAAACAAAAAGAGGAAGTGGTGTTTGATATCATATTTTGTCATATTGTATACATACAGTTAGGATAACCGGAGTAGTCAAGGCGAGCTGACTGACGTTATTAAGTACACTGCTGTTACAGCTGCTGTTCCATTTGCAGAATTACCGGACTTACGTCCTCCCGTTCTCGGGAGTTCGCACTTCCGAGTCGAACTTGCGAAGTGTGAACTACCGAGGACGCAAGTCCGAACTTCGCGTACTTAGTATTGAGAAACGGCCCTTATTTGTGCATCCTCGTTTCCTTTCCTCGCTTCCTTTCCTTGCGTCTTAGCTCCACCCCTTCAGGATGCGAGGGAAGGACGCAAGGAAAAGACACAATGACGGAGGAGTTGAATCAAGTGAAATGATATATCCTTGCTCCCTTTATCGTCACTTTAAAGCATCATCAGCTGGGCTAAAGGGATCTGCCCTTATGTTGTTAAAGTTTGCTATTTAAGACATTTATAATAAATATTAATAAAGCAAGAGGCTCTGTTTGAAATATATGACATGTATGGTTTATTTAAGCTGAAAAGGTAAAATATAAATTCAAATTATTATAAAAGATGTGAAGGGGGAAGAGAATGTATACGTGTGTCAGGTATTTAGATGCAAAACAGTTCCGCAAAGGATACACCAGTGTATCTTCGCTCAGAGCGAGCGACACCATAACATTCGCTTTACATTCAGTATAATGTAGGTTCAATGTTCCTTTGTCCCCGTCTTACAAGTGACCTCAATTAATATTCCAAATGGATGGTTGTAGCAATGGAACTCCTTGTATTCAACATCAGTCTTGAAGTTTACCTTAATATCGCTGATTTTAAAAAGACTGTTACTTGTAGCAAACCTGATGCAGCTTTGTTAAGATTATCCCAGAGTTATTCACAGTCCTCCTACACAAAATCAACTACTACACCATTTACTGTACTAAACACACTATTGCAACTATTGAATGAACAAAACAAAAACATCTTTTTTTCAGATTGAATAGGACAGAGTTTGTTTGTCTTTTATCACTGAACAGCTCACATTCCACTAAATGTCCTTTCAGCACAGCTATGAGTCGTCTCATCCCTATGAGGTCACTAAGGAAGCTCCCGCTAGTGTGCCGGATCCAGTCTGAGCATTGGCTATTGACATATTTCCTTCAAGAACACAGGGCCAGGGCAAAGTAAACATCGGACTGCAAGGCATGCGCTCGCACTGATGCTCAGATGGGCTGATTTCTCATATCAGATTTACCCAACATATTTCTGTGGCTGCCTAGACTAAGCAGGAGTCCACGTTAGGAACAGATAACGAGTGTCTTTCACACAGCACCGACACATACCGGGGCGCTTATCTCTGCACCTCCTCACATGCCAGTGCAACCTGGACAGGGAGGAGATTGTTACATTTGGTGATTTGTTTTTACTTCTTGAAGCAGATAAAAATGTGCATATCTCTATGTATTCTGGTGAAAATTATATTTCTATAATTATTTTTGCTGTTCCAAAACTGTACAACTTACTTTATTTTTCTGAATACAAAAGAAGAAATTTAGAAGAATTTTAGTAACCATTGAAGTATTGGTTGCCATTGACTTCCATTGTATGGACAAAAACACAGTAACAATAATTATAAAAAATCTCAATATATATCAAATTTCACTCATAAATTTTGAAGAATAAAGAGTAAATTGTAAAAGAGTAAAACTGTAGAAGAGTAATTAGTATTTTATTATAAAACTTTTATTTACAAATTATGTTTACAGTACACCGAAGAAAGAAAGGTTTGAGACAGCATGAGGGTGAGGAAATGCCAATCTTAATTTTTAGGTGAACTACTTGTCAGAGTTTTTACCCCTTTTCAATTTTTTTTTTTTTTTATGTTCAAAAAATTAATTAAAATGTAATTCTTACCCCCCAAAAAGAATGTAGGAAATACCTTACATTTGATTCAAGGATTTTTTTTTTTTTTTAAATGATTAGAAATACCTTCAAATGAACAAAAGCATACAATTCTTCCGCATAATTTACAACCATTACTGACTGAGCTCATGTAGACCTCTGGGCTTGATCTCCAGAGACATCTGCTTTGCCCCCTAAGACCCGACATCCTGTCATTCGCAGCGACTGAACCTCCCTTTCTTTCCTTCATCCGTAATGGCAGCAATTAAAATATAAGGTAAACTTTTCAGCAGCCTTTCATGGTACTGAAAGGCATTGTGTTGCAAATGGGGAGTAATGTATTCATCCCTAGGTAAACATCCCTGCCATGTCCCTTCTGCAGAACAGAGGAGAACAAAATGAAAGTGATAATTTCTCCCCCTCTGAGAATTCGCCTCTTTAATTCTGACAGTAAACTCGTGGCTGTTACGGGGTGTTAAGTAGGATTTAAAACTTGTCAGACAAGACATGTTTGAAATTGCTTTAAATAAGAGTACTGTGTTGCTGTCAACCAGAGGCTTAGAGGAACATACTCTCACAATTGAGGCACTCATCTAAGCTCAAAGAACCATGCCCCTGCTCTGCTTCTACTCCTTCCTGCCTGCGTCCTGCCTCCTAACACTGTGATCCAGCCCCTCCTGGTGGTGACATGTGCAGTGACACAGACGTATTACCCACTATCCAGTCCGATGGCCACCCACACCACCTCAAATCTGGCTGATCGTGGAGGCCTATGGAGAAAATCTGTTGCATCGAATATAAAACGCTCACATTCTAAACACTGCATGCCTGTTCAATGCAAATAAAAAGGCACAAGGAGATCTGAAATATAAATAATGATGCTGGAATTAAGATTTATTCATCTCATATTCATGCATTTTAGATGAACTCAAAACACAAATCTGTGGAGATAAAACATGACTAAGCATGTGTCCTTGATTCAGATGCTGGAGAAGCAAATGTGTTATTTTACCAACATTACCTTCGTATTAAGTCATTCCAGTGCTAAAAAGAAAATATATAAATCATATCAGCAAATAACACTATGTATGCCAAAGGACTGGAAACCTGGACAGGGAGGAGATTGTTACATTTGGTGATTTGTTTTTACTTCTTGAAGCAGATAAAAATGTGCATATCTCTATGTATTCTGGTAAAAATTATATTTCTATAATTATTTTTGCTGTTCCAAAACTGTACAACTTACTTTATTCTTCTGAATACAAAAGAAGAAATTTAGAAGAATTTTAGTAACCATTGAAGTATTGGTTGCCATTGACTTCCATTGTATGGACAAAAAAACAGTAACAATAATTATAAAAAATCTCAATATATATCAAATTTCACTCATAAATTTTGAAGAATAAAGAGTAAATTGTAAAAGAGTAAAACTGTAGAAGAGTAATTAGTATTTTATTATAAAACTTTTATTTACAAATTATGTTTACAGTACACCGAAGAAAGAAAGGTTTGAGACAGCATGAGGGTGAGGAAATGCCAATCTTAATTTTTAGGTGAACTACTTGTCAGAGTTTTTACCCCTTTTCAATTTTTTTTTTTTTTTATGTTCAAAAAATTAATTAAAATGTAATTCTTACCCCCCAAAAAGAAT
Source organism: Sinocyclocheilus rhinocerous (assembly GCF_001515625.1). Lineage (NCBI taxonomy): Eukaryota > Metazoa > Chordata > Actinopteri > Cypriniformes > Cyprinidae > Sinocyclocheilus > Sinocyclocheilus rhinocerous. The sequence continues at coordinate 16,505 of NW_015626070.1, forward strand.
GTAGGAAATACCTTACATTTGATTCAAGGATTTTTTTTTTTTTTTAAATGATTAGAAATACCTTCAAATGAACAAAAGCATACAATTCTTCCGCATAATTTACAACCATTACTGACTGAGCTCATGTAGACCTCTGGGCTTGATCTCCAGAGACATCTGCTTTGCCCCCTAAGACCCGACATCCTGTCATTCGCAGCGACTGAACCTCCCTTTCTTTCCTTCATCCGTAATGGCAGCAATTAAAATATAAGGTAAACTTTTCAGCAGCCTTTCATGGTACTGAAAGGCATTGTGTTGCAAATGGGGAGTAATGTATTCATCCCTAGGTAAACATCCCTGCCATGTCCCTTCTGCAGAACAGAGGAGAACAAAATGAAAGTGATAATTTCTCCCCCTCTGAGAATTCGCCTCTTTAATTCTGACAGTAAACTCGTGGCTGTTACGGGGTGTTAAGTAGGATTTAAAACTTGTCAGACAAGACATGTTTGAAATTGCTTTAAATAAGAGTACTGTGTTGCTGTCAACCAGAGGCTTAGAGGAACATACTCTCACAATTGAGGCACTCATCTAAGCTCAAAGAACCATGCCCCTGCTCTGCTTCTACTCCTTCCTGCCTGCGTCCTGCCTCCTAACACTGTGATCCAGCCCCTCCTGGTGGTGACACAAACGTATTACTGACTATCCAATCCGATGGCCACCCAAAAAACCTCAAATCTGGCTGATCATCCAGGCCTATGGAGAAAATCTGTTGCATCCAATATAAAACATTCATATTCTCAACACTGCATGCCTGTTTGATGCAAATAAAAAAGGCTCAAGACACATGGGCTTGTAAATCTGAAATATAAATAATGATGCTTGAATTAAGATTTATTCGTTTCGTATTCATCCATTTTTGATTCATTCTATACACTGAAAAAAAACACAAATCTGTGGAGATAAAACATGACTAAGCGTTTGTCCATGATTCAGATGCTTGAGAAGAAAAACATTTATTTTACCAACATTACCTCAGTATTAAATCATTCCAGTGCTAAAAAGAAAATATGTAAATCATATCAGCAAATAACACTGATATGTATGCAAAAGGATTGGATGCTGTAAAATCTGCGATCAGGGCCTGACACTGGAGCATTAATTAATGAGCGCATTACTGTAGCAATTAGCCCATCATAATTAGAAATGAGGGCACATCCAAATATTTCTGTGTCTTTGTATTAAGAATGACTGGTAAACAATATCTGACATTTTTAGATAATTAAGCCGGGTTAAAAAGAGGTCTCGAGTCATCAGGGCAAATACACACAGTTTAGTCTTGCGTGAGTCTTTGCATTACAGTGGTTCTCAATGTGAAATAGTACTACTGTGAAGCAAGGTTACACAGATAAATAATGTATAACAGTGTCCATGATTAAGAAAAGGAAGCACCTTTGGAAAAAGTCTGTGCTCTTTGTATCATGTTGGTTTCATATGCTTTTGAAAAAAAACTTTTAAACCATTTTCAAGTGTAAATTGAATGTCTCTAAAAACCCTCAAGTACACAGAAATAATATTTTCCTTACACATTGAATACATGCAAGTACACATTGTAATCATTTTCAGAAAAAATATTTTTTCCAAGGTTTTTTTTTTTTTTTTTACAAATATCATTAATGAATAATGCAAAGTTTCGGGGGAGCTGCACCACATGACAACCTGAAAAAAACCTTGACAAGTCAAATTATCTGATATTTTATGAAAATTATTGACCTTGACACAGCCATGAGGGGCTGCAGGAGTCATCTCTATTATTTCACTTCCTTTTTTTCTGCATGTTTCTGTATGTTGGTTGCACCACATGACGTTGATTTGAGAAAAAAAAGCATAATATTAAAGAGCTAAACTGTTAAAAAAAAAAAAAAAATTCTAAGAAATATTAATGAAAGATTACACAATTGGAGGCGGTTGTGTTTCGGGCAACTGAAGCTCAACACCCAATCCCATCTGCCTCCATCTTCTACTTGTCTTTGTCAATTCTCTGTCCTGTCCCATGAAACCAGAAACACATCTTTAAAAAAGTAGATTACTACTGCAATGTCATTATCTTTTAATGATTCTTTTTATGAAAATTAAATACAATTTAAAAATAAATCCTAATAATAGAAGGTGTGTTTTTAAGTAATTGTATTTGTGAATTGTATTTTTAATTATTTTAAGTCAAAGCCACTTTCACAAGCTCTTTCATCACTTGTGAAATCACTTGCAATGAACACCATTATGGAATACCTATACAAACCAATTCATTCAAGCATCCGACTGAGCTTCGGTTTATTAACATTGCTTTGCAAACTATGTATTTGTCTTTTTGTTACATAGCTTTCTATCTTATGCCGAGTTCACACTGCACGATTTTAGCCCGATTTTTCACTCGCCGACAGGTTTTGCGAAATCGCCGACAAATGCCCGACATCGGAGGCAAATCGGTGCTCGTTCACGTGAGTGACAATCACGCAGTGTGAATTATCAAAGACGCGATCTCATCGTGCAATGTGAACACAACAGCAACTGAATGCTAACCCAGATAGTCACGCAGTGTGAAAACAACAGCGATCCGACGAGTTTGAAAATCGTGCAGTGTGAACTCGGCATTACAAATATTATAGTGTGTCTGTGACAGAATACAAGAAACCAAGCATTTTTTTGAGTATGATGCAGAGGGAGGAAAAATCCTGGTAGTCACAGGATTCAATGGGCACTCAATGGGCAACCGCGCACATTTACTACTGTTTCTTCAGCGTGTTGCCAGGTTTCTGGGAGGTAAAAAGGGAAAAAATAGCAGATAAAACACGGGTGAGTGCAGAGCTGGAGTGCGACGTTAAGAACTAACCCTCTGAAGCACCTTGTCCACGATCTGGCAACCACTCTCGGCGTGGCGAGCCTTTATCATACAAAGGGATTAGATCGCCCAGTCTAAGAGCCTCCAAGTTATTAGCACCTTCTTATACAAAGTATAACAGCAATCCTAACGACATTGATTGCAGGGAACAGTTCAAATATGATTTCCTTATAGCTATTAATATGTATGCCTTAAATAGAAGCACACCGCTAAGCAGCTTATGATATTATGAAAAGAATGTTCCCTCAGGGACATAATATGCCAACAGTGACAGTAAGGAGAGATTCGTATTTACCCAGATTGGCTGTACTTACGTCAAGCATTCTCCGAGCTTGTGGGAGGGAACACGGGGCAGTGGCAACAGCTCGGTTTCGATAAGCACTTACCGTGAATAAAAGACAAGCATGAAAGTGAGGTTTAGCCTCTTTAAAGATTCCTCACCAAATGTAGAGGCAGATAGGGCAGGTGCCTTTGGTTCCGGACGTGATTAGCCGTCTGTGGCTCACTGTTCCTGCAGAAACGAGACATTGCAGAGACATTGTCCAAGCTTGTCCAGGTGGGGGACCTGTCATCCCAAACCAGGGCTTAACAGAGCGCCGCTTCGAGCAAGAGATTAGGACCCGAGAATTTAGATTCTTCTCTTTTTTTCCCCCCCAATGCGTGCTTAATCCAAAGAACTGCTTTTTTTTCTCTTTCCTTTTCTCTCGGTTGCTCTCTCTCTCTGACATTCTAGACTCACTTCATGTCATTCCGTTTTAATAATTTCTTTGCTTTATTTTTATCTCCCAATGTTATTCAGATTTTCTTTTTTTCCAGATGAGCCGGGTTTGAGTTGTTCTTCATTATGCAGTTTTTCAAGGATAAAAAAGAGAGGATTTCATTGGGTTTTTCTTGGGATTGATTGGCACAGCTGTGGTTTTGCTGGATAAATACACAACAGTAGATCTGCCGTTGCTAGAATGAGCAAGATACTAATGCGCAGCCACACAAAATTACCAGACACATTCTGAATTTCTATAAAAACATTCCGGTCACTAAACTATAGCATCTCTACACTTGTGTTGATGTTACTTTTGAAACGACTAAAGCGCTACAATGAATTGCTCTGCTATTGAGGTTGTTGGCCTCGAGTATGAACTCTGACTATAACTCATTCATATATTTACAAGCACAACTTCACTCTCACAACTGCAGTAGTTCAACAATATAAATTTGTTTGCCATTGCTTTCCCCACACATTAGAGGAAGGATTTTTTTTTTACTTTTTGAGGCCAAAGACCTCAAATATGATGGTCTCTTTGCATCCCAACTTTCTAAAAAACAAATGTTTTTAGAAAAATATAAAAACTGTGCTATTATAAAGACAATTAAATTTGGCCTTTATATTGTGATTGTACGAAACTAAATTGCAAAAATATTATCTGGAAAATATTGTATATATTAATTTGACATTGTATCTGAGATTACCACTTAAAGGGATAATTCACCCAAAAATGAAAATTCTGTCATAATTTAATCACCCTCATGTCGTTCCAAACCTGTATGAGTTGCTTTCTTATGTTTAACACAAAAGAAGATATTCTGAAGATTGCTGGTAATCGTAAAGTTGGTGGTTGCCATTGACATCCATAGTATTTTTTGTCTTACTATGGAAGTCAATGGCAACCACCAACTGTTTGATTACCAGCAATCTTCAAAATATCTTCTTTTGTGTTAAACATAAGAAAGCAACTCATACAGGTTTGGAACGACATGAGGGTGACTAAATGATGACAGAATTTTCATTTTTGGGTGAACTATCCCTTTAACTCATTAATATAAGCGCACTATGATAGCCATAAAAACACAGTTTGTAAAACCTGAATGGTTTCTTCTCAAATGTTTTGTGATCCCTTGTGGCCACCACTTTGAAAACCATTGCATTTTATGTAGAACACTATGTAGAAAAGGTTAAAACACCAGTTTTGCTTCAGGTGCTTTAAACCAGCATTGTACAACTTGCACGCCACCTGGCAACCAAAACCAAAAACAAAGTTTTCAAATGGCCATGGAATGGAGAATCTATTAAAGCAGTGTATTAAAAGTGGTCAGGTAGCTGCAAATGTTCTTGAAGTAGTTTAAACAGCTTCCATTGTGTTTTTATCGAATTACACAAGCCAGCCACCCCCATGGACAAAAATTTACAAGTGCACAGAACAAAAAATTTCCATCAATACATCTGAAATATACTTTTTTTTTTTACTATTTTCTCTTCCTTCTCCTCCTCCTCCTCATCATCTCAGCAGAACATGTGCAAGGAAGCCTTTTGCAATCAGTCATCATAAGAAAAGAAATGAATGGAATGCTTTGCCCATTTCTCATCTACCAAAAAAGAGAATGTCAGAAAACAGCATTGAGATATAGATAGCATGATTCTGAAGAAAAGTGTGTTTAAATGAACTTGAAGAGCCTGGCAAAGGCACGTATGAATTTTTCTTCCTGCTCTTCCTGGCTCTTAAGTATCGAACTGAATGGAAATACCTAATGACAAAAAGAGAGAAAAATGTACTTTACAATTACATCTGTAGAAGAAACTTGATGTCCATATCTATTATGGATTTTGCCATGGTTGATGTTTCTCTAACATGTTAATAACTTAGTCCTTAGTCCTGTCAACTGAAAGATGCACGTCTATGTTAACATGCATACATAAATAGGACATATTTGGTCACAATCTCTACGATTCGGTTGAAAAGAAAATCGTGAACATCTTCAAGACCGATCACAACACAAAATTGTCAGATTACCCACCCATAATTTCAAATCAAATCTAAAGTTAAAAAGATTTGCTAGTTCAGCTAAATACTTAATTGTTACTCACACATTAAAACATTAGACATTAAATAAAATTAAATATAAAAACGTAAAAGTACTGTCACAAATCAAGCCTCTGTGGCTCCCTCCGATCACCACCAGAGGGAACCGTCACCGGAGTACTAACTGTTCTTAAGGACTTCATTTCCCATCACCCCATGCCTGAGACTGATTACTTGCACAGGTGCTTATCATTATCATGACTATTTAATCAGTGCCTACCTTACCCTCGTTGCGAAGTCTTGTTTTTGCTACTGCTGACATTTCTGAGCGTTTATACCTTGTTTGATTACCTGTTGCCTACCTGGATTGTCTAGACCCGTCTGATCGTTCGCTGCCTGCCTCTTTGACCTTGCATTGTTATTGGATTTACTCTCTTCTCTGTCTGCCGCCTGCCTCGACCCTTTGCATGGACTCAGGTTATGATTCTGCCTTGCCTACGTTACCCCTGTATACTGTTGATTGAACTTTGCCTGTCTGATTGTTAATAAAGCTGCACATGGATCTCAACGTCACTGAATCCTCATTACAGAAGACTTCGCCACAAGTCGATTACTACATCTGGGCACTACGAGTATCTTGTTATGCCGTTCAGGCTGTCCAACAGTCCTTCTGTATTTCAATCATTCATCAATGATGTGTTCCGAGTCATGCTAAATCGTTGGGTCATCGTATATATAGATGATATCTTGATCTACTCGGACTCCTACGAGGATCACGTCAAGCATGTTCGTTCTGTTCTCCAGCATCTCATTACCCATCAACTGTATGCCAAGACTGAAAAGTGTGAATTTCACCATAAAGCTGCACATGGATCCCAACGTCACTGAATCCTCATTACAAGTACAAGCAAGCATATGACTATAAATAATGCATTAAATTATATAAACATTAATACAGTACCATAAAGGCATGCTATAATAGGCTAAACTTAAAATGCAACAGTATTTTAATAAAAACTGCACTGACATTTATCAATTTAACTGGAAAAAGGTTGCAGATCTTTGTATTAGTAAATATTACTCTAAAAATTATTCATCATAGTCACACATCATAGTTTTTATTTACCAAGCACAGAGTAAAAGCAGACTATGTTATATGCATGAATACATATTATATGCATGATAGGAAACACTGGCAGTTTTGTGGAAAAAAAATAGCAGTTTCATTAAGGCCTATGAGGTCATTTCAATGCCACCCCATCAAATAGCTGCTTTGTTGATCCCTATGATCTTGTTTTCTGACAGGTACCATCATCAAATGACATTCAGTGACTCATATATCAGGTTCAATACATATGTGGTAATACACCATCAGTAATAGAGAAGAGAGCTTCTCCCCACTCCCTTAACACTTAACTCCATTCAACCCCTGCTTATCAACTTAATTATCCTTCTATCTGCAAGTGGAATACACACCGCCGCCCAAAGTAAAAGATGAAAGCAAAGGGTGAAAGGTGTGCAGGCGGGAGAACGAGGGATGGAGAAGGAGTCAAAGTGTTTCATTTATAACCAGAAAGAGGCCCTCAGAGAGCATTTATCCATAATGGGGAAATAATGAAGAAAGATTAAAGCCCTCTGGGACATTTCCGTTTTTTCTCTAAATGATCATAACGTACCCCCGTTCGTCACAATGGACTCGAAGGGATCTTCAGACACCATTATATAGCCAAAAATGAGCCCTAGCAAAAGCTTGAGTCACTCCGTCAGTTAAATGCAGGCTGTAGCAACACCGGTAAAAGGCTTACATGTGAATTAAGAGCAGCAGCTTTTGTCTCCCTTGTTTGACGGTAGAAAACATCAGAATGGGGTCTATTTCCTGAGTGATTCGAGGTGAGTTTGGAGGTTCAATTGAACCTATCATTACGGCAGTGAGTAGTTTAATGCCAGCAGGTGTGCTCAATGAGGACTCAAATAATGATCTTTGGAGTGCTCTCTACAGCTTAACCCCTGACGGAACTATTTCTGTTCTAAAGAAGCAGGGCCTGCTCAGTAAAAGCATTATGCACCAATCTGATAGCATAATATCAGGAGAAACTGTATAAAAGGTATTGAGATATTATACAATATATGGATGTTTTTTCAATTAGATTTTTATTAAAACTATATGATCAACTTAATTTTTGTAATATTAAGATCACATTACAATTGAAAATGGAAACATTTACCACATTTAACATTTACTTATATTTATTTTTGCTTTACTTTTTAAATGCTTTTCATAAATAGACTTTGCTTGCTTTTGTCTCAGTACCAGACTTTCAAACTATGAAAATCCAACATAAAATTAGAAGTTACTATTTTTAAAACTATGAAAATCTAACAAAATGTGAAAAACAAGCCATTTTCATATTTAAAAATTTGAACATTTTCAAATATTGTGGTTGAAATAACCATTACTTTCAGGGGCAAGGAATAATTCGGTCCCACTTTATATTAAGTGGCCTTAACTACTATGTACTTACATTTAAATTAATAATTTGGTACAATGCAATTATTGTGTACATACATGTTTTTACATTGTACTTATATTTTAAAAATACCTGCATGTAATTACATCTGTAATTAATTTCTGTAATTACATTTATAATTACACTGTTGACCCATCCCTTACACATTAACCCACCCTTAAACCTACCCAAACCACCAAACCTGTCCCTAACCTTACCCATATCCCACCACAATAGCAGCAAAAGTGTTTTGCAATACAATATGAACACAATAAGTACATTGTACTTAATTTTTGATGTAAGTACATAGTAGTTAAGGCCACTTAATATAAAGTGGGACCAATAATTCTATTACATATGTACATACACTGTTGGGCATTGTTAGTGGACAAATTAACTAGTGTTTTAAGAGATTTTATATTCCAAATGTGCCCATAGCTCAGGGTTGTCATATCCTGTTCCTGCTGAGCTTAGCTCCAACCTTTTATAACATACTAGCCCCAAATGTTCTAGTAATCCTGAAGACATTGATTAGCTAGTTAAAAGGTGCGTTTAATTAGGATTGGAGCCAAACTCTGCAGGATAGTGGCCCTACAGGAGCAGGATTGGACACCCCTGCCACAGCTGAAGAAAGACATTGTCTGCATCTGAAATCACATACTTCACTACTATATAGTAGGAGAAAAACAGTATGTGACAAAAGAAGTATGTCCATATTCACAGTACTCATAAAAGAGTAGGCAAAAAGTACCCGAATGACCATACAGAGCATGAGTCTGTCGTGTGCATTCGATGGACACTTTACTATCCCATTAGGCCACGAGAGATGTTTTATGAATGGCAGTAACGCAACGCAACTGACGCTGGTCACATGACAATAACAACATGGTGAATGTAGTATGTCCAGATTACATTCATAACTGAATGTACTCTTTTTGTGGTTGCAAAGTAATTACTTATTCAAAAAAGTTCCACATAAGAGAGTATGTGATTTCTGACACAACCCATATATTGCTTTGGGAGTTTAAAACAGTGGTTTTATTTAGCACAGTGGCTAGATTAACAAATAACCAGATGCCACCCAATCTAAATATTCCCTAATAGTAATGACTTTATGAATTTCTTCACTGATAAAATAGATAACATCAGCGTCTAGTACTTCAACTTCATTCATCACACCCAAAGATAAACTGCAGTGCTTTACAACTATAGGACAGGAAGAGCTAAATAAACTTATCACTGCATCTAAACCAACAACATGTCTGTTCGATCCTGTACCCACTAAATTATTGAAAGAGTTGTTACCTGTAGCAGAAGAACCGCTTCTCAATATTTTTAACTCATCGTTATCTTTAGGTCACGTCCCAAAACCATTCAAGCCGGCGGTTATTAAGCCTCTTATTAAGAAACCACAACCAGATCCTAGTGAACTGGCAAATTACAGACCCATTTCAAACCTTCCATTTATGTCTAAAATTTTAGAAAAAGTTGTATCTGCTCAGTTGTGCTCCCTCCTGCAAAAAAATTATCTCTATGAAGAATTTCCATAGCACAGAAACTGCACATGTTAAAATTACGAATGACTTGCTTCTTGCGTCAGACCAAGGCTGCATCTCATTGCTAGTTTTACTTGTAGTGCTGCGTTCGACACTATAGATCATGACATACTCATAGATCGATTACAAAACTATAAGGGTATTCGACGGAAGGCTTTAAGATGGTTTAGATCCTACCTGTCCAATCGCTACCA
>NW_015626070.1:26808-27889 GCF_001515625.1 Sinocyclocheilus rhinocerous
GGAAAATTAATAGTTTAGATTAATCGATTTATCGATAAATTAGTCGATAGATTAATCAATAAAAAATAGTCGTTAGTGGCAGCCCTACTTGAATACGTATAACTCATCGTTTTAACTAATTGCAAAAGCGGAATAATCGTTCAAAACTTACTGATTAGTTATTGGAATAATTGACGATTATTTAATTAATCGTTCCAATAATCGTTAGACTAATTGATTATCAAAATAATCGTTTGTTGCAGCCCTAAAGACGTGTGACTAATAGAAGATCGATAAGTCACAGTGTGACCTCTTAGCTGAATTAAAAGGCGGCACACTTTTGGAGTCTCCAGTCTCCTACTCCAGTGGAGTAGACTGTTGTCATGAATCTAGTCCCTGTCATTCCTCCCACTCACCACCAGAGGTCTCCATAACCATTCAGACTATTCAATACTGGACTCCATTTCCCATAAACCCTCTGACTAGGAACTAATTACTTCCACGCCTGTTTCCAATCAGTCAGACTATTTAAGCTGAACAGAGTGTGTTAAAAATGTAAAAGATTGGATGACCAATACTTTTCTCCTATTAAATTCGGATAAGACAGAGATATTACTTATTGGACCAAAAAACAGTACACAGAATCTCTTGGATTACAATTTGTAATCAATTTGTACAGTCAAAAATCTGGGTGTTATATTAGACAGCAGCTTGTCTTTTGAAAATCATATTTCCCATGTTACAAAAACAGCCATTACGAAACATGTTACCTGTTTCTGATGCAGAAAAGCTAGTTCATGCATTCATGACCTCTAGACTGGACTATTGTAATGCACTGCTAGGTGGTTGTCCTGCATCTTCAATAAACAAGCTACAGGTAGTCCAAAATGCAGCGGCTAGAGTCCTTACCAGGTCAAGAAAATATGATCATATTACCCCAATTTTACAGTCTCTGCACTGGCTACCTATTAAGTTCCGTATCAGTTACAAAATATTATTACTGCTCCTGCGTATCTTCTACCACGCTACAATCCATCACGCTCCCTAAGGTCGCAAAACTCTGGACTTTTGGTACTTTTGGTAGTAGCAAAATCCACTAAAG
>NW_015626070.1:31467-34422 GCF_001515625.1 Sinocyclocheilus rhinocerous
AGTGTCATTTCTTCAGTGTTGTCACATGAAAAGATATAATAAAATATTTACAAAAATGTGAGGGGTGTACTCACTTCTGAGATACTGTATATATCTCAACAAGACCAGATGAAACTTCTAAATTATCTAAGCTAACTGAGTGTGTTAAAAATGTAAAAGATTGGATGACCAATAATTTTCTCTTATTAAATTCAGATAAAACAGAAATATTACTTATTGGAACAAAAGACTGTACACAGAATCTCTTGGATTACAATTTGTAATCAATTTGTACAGTCAAAAATCTGGGTGTTATATTAGACAGCAGCTTGTCTTTTGAAAATCATATTTCCCATGTTACAAAAACAGCCTTTTTCCATCTTAGAAACATTGCCAAGCTACGAAACATGTTACCTGACGCAGAAAAGCTAGTTCATGCATTCATGACCTCTAGACTGGACTATTGCAATGCACTGCTAGGTGGTTATCCCGCATCTTCAGTAAACAAGCTACAGATAGTCCAAAATGCAGCAGCTAGAGTCCTTACCAGGTCAAGAAAATATTATCATATTACCCCAATTTTACAGTCTCTGCACTGGCTACCTATTAAGTAAGTTCCGTATCAGTTACAAAATATTATTACTTGCCTATAAGGCCCTTAATGGGTTAGCTCCTGCGTACCTAACTAGTCTTCTACCACACTACAATCCATCACGCTCCCTAAGGTCGCAAAACTCTGGACTTTTGGTAGTACCTAGGATAGCAAAGTCCACTAAAAGGAGGTAGAGCTTTTTCGCATTTGGATCCCAAACTTTGGAATAGCATTCCTGATAATGTTCGGGGTTCAGACACACTCTCTCTGTTTAAATGCGCTATACAAATAAACTTGAATTTAATTTAATTGAATTCCCAAGCATGGTCCTGGAGTACCTTCAGCACTGCACATTTTAGATGTCTTCACTTTCTAGTAATCCTAATAGTTGTGAACCCCTGCTTTACGGGGTACAACAGCTTGAAACTGGGGCAGTACCGTTAAAGGGACATCATTTTACCTTATCCTTTACCCATAAAAGGTGCATATTAGTACCTTGGAGTAGTAATATGTACCCTTGTGGTACGTTCGACATCCAACTTGTGCAGGTCAGTCAACCCTAATGAAAAGTGTAATTTCCATGATGGTGGAGACTAAAGTGGTGTTTCATTTGGACATTTTTAGGTAGAGCTGAGAAGTTGTGTTTGGACTGGAACACTTTGAGGTTGGAAGTAGGTCATTTCAATAGCTTGCATAATTGTATTATTTGAACCGTTATCCAAAAGATTTTTTTTTCTTGCTGTTAACATGCACAAGCCATCACATTGTCAAACGATCATGAGGAAGAATGAATCTGTTGTTCAGTTATCAGGTGCCTAAATGTGTAGAAAATACTGATTGCAGTGTTACTCCCAGGGCATCTCATACTGTGAACAAACCAAGCCAAACAATTTACACCAGAAGGTCAAAGCGAAAGAAATCGGCCAGCAAGATGGGCTTTTCAAGAGAGTGAAGAAGATTAAAGATGAGGTGAGATGAAACGTCAACATGCTATGCAAATACATTTACAAAAAGTAATGAATATCCCTTGATATGCTTGAGTTAAACGGTCATAAATGAACAGACATAAAAAATATATTTCACCTTAATTATGAAAAAAGCACAAGAGCAAAAATGGAAAAGTGTCCATCGCAGCCTTAACCTACAGCAGAGCCGGCAGCTTCCTCTGACACTCCAAGCATGAAAACACGCTTTACAATTGCCAGCTTGCTCAGGTATACTTTGAATAACCCTGGGAACAGAAAATAACTCTATTGTGTGATGGTAATGAAATTTTGGCCAATCTAATTTGACTTGTTGCATAAAATTTCTTGGTCAAAACTTTTCTCTGCTAAAACTGCCTCTTATCAATTCATTTGTGTGTGAAAAAAGATGAAGGGGAAAAAATGGGAACAGATTGAAACTGGCATAGAATATGCTCCCATTGTGCTGCTGCAAACGAACGTGTGTCCTTTAAGAAAGAATAGCGCTTTGCTTCTCATACCAAAGTCTTGATGCTTTCCCTTGAATAAATCATTCACATCTATTGAATCCTTTCCGTTTCACAACACAGGCCGTCCTTTCAAAATGGAGAGAAAGGAGTCTGAATGACTTGAAGCTGGAGAGTTACCTTGCATAGAGAGGAATTAAGGACCAGTAGCCAATATTGTGGATCAACTATGCCCAGAAGAAAGGGGGCATTATTGTGTTACCTGGCTGGGGAATTAAGCCACAAAAGATTTCTAACAAGGGACGGCACACAATTCACAGTTTGATTTTTACTTCAGGGACCTCAGACTTTTTCAAAACACACAATATCTGCCGAAGATGGACATTAAGCCGTGAATGGCATGAATGGGTGATGTATTACCCTCGCAGCCTGTGTCAAGGGAATACAGGTACCTTCAGACCTCGCTGGGTGACCTCAGTCTCTCATACACCCTATTAGAACGGCCAGGGGGTGAGAGCAGCTTTGTGACTCGTCACATATTATTTGTTCTGCTGTTTTGTAGCTCTCTGTCCGTTCTGCTGATACCTTTTTACCTTACACACTGAACTCAGACAAGAACTTGTGCAATACTGAACAAAAATCACTCTGAGAAATAATGTAAGAGATCACACCCACACAAACACTCAGTGTTTATGGAATAAAAGCCTATACTGCCAGTTCACTTTCAGTCGGTCACTCTCGACGCCACGTCGGATGACCGACGAATTGGGGATCTCGCCTAGAGAGACCAATCCACTTCGAGTGTAAACTAAACGAGCCAATGCACATTGGCATGCGATTATTGCATCCAGCTGTCGCTGATCACAGCATGAGTATAAGTAGGCAGCAGATGCAGCGCATATTCAGCTTTTCGCTTTGGAGCCGAGCGGTTCTATCGTTCTGCTCCTGACCTTCT
>NW_015626070.1:35217-36737 GCF_001515625.1 Sinocyclocheilus rhinocerous
GATGGGGGTCCAGCGCGGGGGTACGCGGGAGTTCCCCAGGTGGAGCGGTCGATTGCGATGCAATTGTGTCCAAATGCCGCTACCACTTGGCGGGGCAAACCGTTGCTCCCCTCCCGGGCCTGTAGGCACTCGTCAGCCTTGATCGGCAGTGCTTATATGGCCTGTGGAGAAGCTGCGTCCGCCTTACACGCTTCGGCGTTATTGCAAGTGCACCAGGCCAAGGCACTGAGGGACTTGCACGAGGGGTGGTCACGACCTGGAAGTTCGCAGAGAACTCCGCACCGCGACGGACCTCGCGCTACGAGCGACGAAGGTTACGGCGCGGTCTCTGGGTCGTGTGATGTCCACTATGGTGGTCCAGGAGCACCATCTCTGGCTGTGTCTGGCCGACATACGCGAGACGGACAAGACACGATTCTTGAATGCCCCCATGTCCCAGACCTGCCTTTTCGGCGACACGGTGGAGAACTTTGCCCAGCAGTTCTCCGCTGCCCAAAAGCAGACTGAGGCCATCAGGTACATCCTGCCCCAGCGTGCAGCTGCTGCATCCACCCGGCCGCCAGTGGCAGCGCCTCAGCCCGCTCGCCTCCAGCAAAGCTGCGCCGTGGAGCCGGTCGCAAGGCAGCCGCCCCGCCCGTCCAGGCCCCCGCCAGACCTGGTGGTAAGCGAAAGAGCAAGAGGCCCTGAGACGGGCAACCCAGAGGTGGAGGGACCTGCTCTTCGGGAGATGGTGAACGCACCACTCCCTCCCCCGGAGGAGGGCCGGGCGGAGAATCTTTTGTTTATTTTTCTTCCGCCACTGACCTCTCGGTCGGTGGTACCCAAATACTCGACAAAAGAGCAATTTCCTCTATCTCTGGGTCCCCAGAGGGGACGGGGGGTTGTGGACAATCCAGTGTCGTATCACACTCACCCTCGTCTCTCGCCAGTGAGCAGCAGTGGGCGGGTCGGGAGGACGAACCAACGGACTACCCACGCACCCTCTGCTCGAACGCAGGTCAGTGTTACACACACTCAGACCCCGCCTCGGACCAGCTACGCGACGCCCGGGCCGGGTCCCTGCGTTCTTCCGCGCTGCCCCACTGCGGGTACGCCTGTAGTTCCGTTGATGCCACTTGCGCGGTGTCTGAGAGCCTGGCTAGAGCTACCCAGCCCGTCTCGATGGCCAGTGTTACACACACTCAGACCCCGCCTCGGACCGGCTACGAGACGCCCGGGCCGGGTCCCTGCGCTCTTCCTTGCTGCCCCACTGCGGGTACGCCTGTAGTTCCGTTGGTGCCACTTTCACGGCGTCTGGGAGCCTGGCTAGCGCTACCCAGCCCGTCTCGATGGCTTCTTCGAACCATCAGGCTCGGAAATGCGATTCAGTACGCCCGGCGCCCTCCCAAGTTCAGGGGCGTCCACTTTACTTCAGTGAAGGCAGCAGATGCCCCTGTCTTGCGTGCAGAGATCGCAGTCCTGCTGGCGAAGGATGCGATAGAGCCGGTCCCTCCAGCCGATATGAGGACGGGGTTTTACAG
>NW_015626070.1:36891-37461 GCF_001515625.1 Sinocyclocheilus rhinocerous
GGGGTTTTACAGCCCTTACTTCATTGTACCCAAGAAAGGCGGTGGGTTGAGACCTATCTTGGACCTGCGTGTTGTGAACCGGGCCCTTCACAGGCTCCCGTTCAAGATGCGCACGCAGAAGTGCATCTTCAGGTGCATCCGTCCCCAAGATTGGTTCGCAGCAATCGACCTGAAGGACGCATACTTCCATGTGTCAATCCTTCCACGCCACAGGCCATTCCTGTGGTTTGAGTTCTAAGGACAGGCATATCAGTACAAGGTCCTGCCCTTCGGGCTGTCCCTGTCACCCCGTGTCTTCACGAAAGTTGCGGAGGCGGCCCTTGTTCCCCTGAGAGAACAGGGCATTCGCATTCTCAACTACCTCGATACTCGCTCAGTCTCAGGATCTGTTGTGCGAACACAGGGACTTGGTGCTCTCACACCTCAGCCTGTTGGGCCTTCGGGTCAACTGGGAAAAGAGCAAACTCTCCCCGACGCAGAGGATCTCTTTTCTCGGTATGGAGTTGGACTCAGTCGAACAGACAGCACGCCTCACGCAGGAACGTGCTCAGTCGGTGTTGAACTGCTTGA
>NW_015626070.1:37554-38279 GCF_001515625.1 Sinocyclocheilus rhinocerous
ACTCAGAGACGGGGCACCCTTTGGCACCCGCGTCCAGACCTCTGGAAACTTCATGTCTGGTCCCTGGACGGGACGCGGAGGTTCTAGGTGACCTACCCCAAGAGGTAGTTGACACCATCACTTCAGCGAGAGAACCGTCTCCGAGACACGCTTACGCTTTGAAGTGGAACCTGTTCGTTGATGCCCGATCAGAGTCGTGCTGACCTTTTTGCAGCAAGGGTTGGTGCAAAGGTTGTCTCCCTCCACCCTCAAAGTCTATGTCGCTGCAATCGCTGCTAACCACGACCCGTAGAAGGGAAGTCGATGGGGAAGCATGACCTGATCATCAGGTTCCTTAGGGGGGCGAGAAGGCTAAATCCTCCATGACCCCACTCTGGAATGCCGTCTTTAAGCAGAGGATGGCCCACTGGATAGTGGATGCCATCACCCTGGCTTATCAGGCACAGGGTGTGCCCTGCCCATTCAGGTTGCGAGCTCACTCAACTAGAAGTGTTGCATCCTCCTGGGCGCTGGCTCGTGGCACCTTGCTGGCAGATATCTGTAGAGCAGCGGGCTGGGCAACCCCGAACACGTTCGCTAGATTCTGTAGCCTTCGTGTGGAGCCGGTATCCTCCTGTGTTCTCACCTCAAACAGGTAGTGGCGCCGAGAGGCCCCGGTTAGTGTCGGCTTGCTAAAACTGCTCCAGAGTGTCCTACAGTAGACCCTGTTGAGATCCTCCGTCACC
>NW_015626070.1:38709-39468 GCF_001515625.1 Sinocyclocheilus rhinocerous
CACCTCTTCCAGCAGCAACCTAGTTTTCCCAGGAGGTCTCCCATCCAGGTACTGACCAGGCTCAGCCCTGCTTAGCTTCATATGTAGAGACCTAAGTGGATCCCATATGTGTAAAGTCCACGGTATGACCTCAGAGCCCGTGTTTCCCCGGCAGACTTCTGCCATTCCAAGAGGGCTACAATCACCTCCAATCTTCCATATGCACCTAAGGAATGTTCAGGTGTGTATTTGCTTCCGAAACCTCCTTCGGGAAGGATGGAGCTTCCGCAACGTCCCTGTCCCAAGTGGAACGGGTACGTTTTCCCAGTGTTATCCAGTCTTACTGAGTGGGTAGTGCCATAGCAGCAGTAGCTGGTCCTCTTGTGGTAAGCCCTGCCCTGCCCTGCGCCAAAAAGTAGGGGCGCAGGAGGCTCCTACAGGACACTGGAATGGGCAGTATCTGTGGCCTTTTGGTAGGGATCCCAATTCGTCGGTCATCCGACGTGACATAGAGAGTGACCGACTGAAAGGGAACGTCTCGGTTACGTATGGTAACCCTCGTTCCCAGAAGGAGGGAATGGAGACGTCACGTCCCGTCACCACAGCTCCTGTACCATTGCTGAGCGGCTGGGTCACCGGCTCGGCTCCTCAGCGAAAACCTGAATATGCGCTGCATCTGCTGCCTACTTATACTCAAGCTGTGATCAGCGGCAGCTGGATGCAATAATCGCATGCCAATGTGCATTGGCTCGTTTAGTTTACACTCGAAGTAGATTGGTC
>NW_015626070.1:39798-42978 GCF_001515625.1 Sinocyclocheilus rhinocerous
GTACCATTGCTGAGCGGCCGGGTCACCGGCTCGGCTCCTCAGCGAAAACCTGAATATGCGCTGCATCTGCTGCCTACTTATACTCACGCTGTGATCAGCGGCAGCTGGATGCAATAATCGCATGCCAATGTACATTGGCTCGTTTAGTTTACACTCTAAGTGGATTGGTCTCTCTAGGCGAGATCCCCAATTCGTCGGTCATCCGACATGACGTCTCCGTTCCCTCCTTCAGGGAACGAGGGATACCATACGTAACCGAGACGTTCCATGACTGGAGATGTTCAGGTCATTTCCTTCAATTGCATCTATAGCTATGTGACACAAAGTACATTGAAAACAGGAACTTGCACAAAAGATGTGTTACCATACCAGGAAATATATATATATATATTTTTTTTTTAAATCAAGTACCACAGAAATTCATTTCTAAAAAAATTGGTGGGGGAGCTCTTGATTAGCGACTATTCTGCCCAAGGGTCAAGGTTTGGCTGGTTAGTATGGTCCAGTTAGACTGTGCGTCTGTCACCATTGTCATAACATAATTTCCCTGTGGCTCGACAATTATTAGTGACGTTATTTTGGTTATTGGTGTCCATGAGCAAATATTTTTGATATGCAGTTTTCAGATTGGATACTTCCAAAGGCCAGCTGTCTAAGATGAATAGGAATGCTAACAGAAATCCATCTCCAGGTATAGTTCAGACCAGGGATGCACCGATACCGATACTGAGCTCCTGTACTTGTACTCGTTAAAATGCCCCGATACCAAACGCCGATACCACACAGCATGTGATAAGTGCCATATTCAGACAAAGAAACACCGACAACAGACAGCAGAATGGAGTTATTAGATATTAAAGATGTCTACGAAGTATATGTATGCAATGAATATAAAACATTCAGTATTAATGCCTGTATAGCTGATGTGCGCGAGCTGATAAGCAAAGCACGCTGAGTGGATTGAGCGTGCGGCGGCGCAGATGCACAAGCTTGTAGAGTGAATATCCCTTTCTCACAGACATCACTGGAAAGTTTGTAGTTCGGTCGGAGATATCAAAAAGAAGTAAAACAATGCACAAGTTACTTAATGGTAGGGAGGGAGGGAGAGAGAGAGAGAGACATATTTTATTACCATTTTCTAAACTATAGCGAATAAACTGTGATAATGTGAGAAATGTTGAAGGTGTCTGAATACATTTTGGTTTGACTGTATCTATTTGATAAATGAAGTCAACCAACTAACATTATACATACTCTTTTGGTTTCTGTACCCAACATTTGAAAAATTTACAAATGCAATGAAAATATTGGTATCGGTACTCGGTATCGGCAAGTACCAAAAATAAAAGTATCGGTATCGGGCTTGTACTGGAAAAAGTGGTATTGGTGCATCCCTAGTTCAGACCATCTCCAGTTCAGACCTTCTTGATCCTGCCTTCGCATGAGCTGTGACGTCAAAGGCTGCAGACTGCCCATTTCATGCTTTTAAGAGCCCTTTAAAAAGAAATGTCAGTATACATGGCTACTTATGAATGGCCATAAATGGAGAAAAAGGCTTTCGTGCAGAAGTGCTGTTACAACATCTACCAGCAGAGGCTTAGGTTTACATTTTTGTAACATTAGGTGGTAAATACTACACTGTGGTGCCTCGATTCTCTTTTGGTTGGAGGGGTAGGGGGAAGGGCCAGATAGCCCTTCAAACAAAGATTTTTCAGGACCCCACTTCAAACGAAGGGGTTTGAGATTTTTCTCAGCCGGCTACAGCAGCATCATTGCTGCCCGAGCGAACAAGAAGATCCATAAATGTAAGTATTTTTGGCATTTATAAGGATTTTAATGAAAAATAATCAATTGTTTTATGTTACATTCAATCTTTAAAAATATGAATAATATAAAATCTATAAAATAGAATTGGGATTTGGCCCAAATTTGTGCACAATACCCATAATTCCATGAAGAAAGTCAGAAATTGTTACCTCAACGTATAAACATTGATTAACACACATAGAGCTAAACAAATGTGGTAAACGGAAGCACAAATTGCTTATTTGATGCGCAAGAACCACTGAGGTTTAATTTCGTGTAAAGAGCAAACATAGTTCCATCTTTATCATATTTTATGTTTACATATGAATAAAAACTTTAATTTGTTGATCATATAAGCAAAAGTTTCAGTTGTTTGGACTTCCAACGGACAGACAACAATGATGAGAGAATATTTTAAAAGTGTTCATTTTTGTTGAAAATCTCATTCTTACTCATTTTTGAGTAAATGATGACAGAATTTTTACTTTTTGGAGAGCTAACCTATTTATACTTTTTAAAATGTCTTCGTTAGGTTCATTAAATTGCAATGCCAGTCCTCATTGCATATCACTGGAGCCCTAGATGCTGGCTTTAAATGAAAAGACACAGGCTATGCCATCTCCTGAAGACCTGGTCAAGGCCACACTCATAAAGAGGGAGGGAAGAAACCTTAAATCATCACACAACCCACCTGAGTGACATGCGCTTGGGCTTGGTTCTCCCTTCTGAGGCCCTGATAACACGGCTTTTTTATCGCCTTCAAGAGAGGAGATTTGGCCCCTGTCCAAGAGAACCAGCGAAGCAAGAAAACCACTGTCTAGACACTTAAGAAGAAGTAAAGGAAAAAAATGCTCTGTTTGACAGGAAATACTGAAGGGGCTTTTCACTGAAGTCAGGCGAGTTGAAGGGCTGTAGTCCAGACAATGTCATTGTGCTGGACCGTCTCACCAAATCCCCTTTTCTCCCACCATTTCACAACCATTTACCATGGATCTCATAGCCGGACTATGGGGGATCACCTCTTATATGTGCTATCTCTGTCCAAGAGAGTGAACACAGGCAGCATGGCTGCTTTTAGGTTTACAGTTATCATTAGCAAAAATTATGGGTAAGAGACATGACATTGGGCAGTACACTTCCCAGAGAGGTCATTACCGAGAGTCAGAAATTCGAATAAACTTTCTATGTTCATATGTAATTGTTGGTCATTGGCAAAAACACTGCAATTTCACTTTTAAATAATATGCTTAACTGACACAATGTCACAAATTATTTTGGTGGATTGACTACTAATGTCCAACAACACCACTGAATTAGTTACACAAGTTTTTGAAGTGGAAAATTCAGTTTAAAGCAAAAAAAAAGTTTTTCATT
>NW_015626070.1:44476-52289 GCF_001515625.1 Sinocyclocheilus rhinocerous
AGAAAAGATGTCGTTTTAACGAGAAAAGATGTCGTTAAAACGAGAAAAGAGGTCGTTTTAACCAGAAAAGATGTCGTTTTAACGAGAAAAGATGTCGTTAAAACGACATATCTCGTTATTATGACATAATTGAGTGGAAAAAATAATGTGTGTGGCAGCAATGCGTCACCGTAGTAATGATCTTGAAATGTTAACCAAAAAATAAATAAATCTCATCAACCAGCAGTGGTGAAAATGCTAACTAGCAAAGCCTAAACACAAGCAAATTGGTTTAAGAAACAAGTTTTTATGCATTAGTTGGTATATGTACAGTAGACTACATTATCATACATTTTGCAAACTGGCCAGCTCATTATTTCAGATTCACAATTATGAAATGTATTTGAATAATTTATATTTTTAATTAAAATGTAACCGTGCAGTCCATCCTTAACAAATTAAAAACAGTTCATTTTCTGTAATTACTGTAGAAACTTTTTTTTGCCTCAGAGGTAAAAATAAAATAAAAAAATCATTCTGATTTTCTTTCGCAATTGCGAATTTATGTCTCACAATGTGAATTTCTGTTTCCTTTGCTTTACCTACCTTTTTTTTTTTTTTAATCCAAGGCCAAAACAAGTTTTTAGTTTTTAAAGTAGAGAATGTAAAGACAGTCTCTGATCCATTGATCTTACACATTCACTGTAAGCAAAAGTAGACATTGATCCTAGAGTAGAACCAAAAAAGTTGTTTATGCTCATGTTGTTTTGCTGATGAACTTGTAGACCAGTGGTTCTAAACCTTTTAGACTCCAAGGCTTCCCATTGTGCACAACAATATTCGAAGGCCCCTTGACTTTTCCAGTTGTTCGTGATTTACAGGATAAAGAATTTAATGCTTTTTTATGCTTATTCTGTAATCTTAATGCCTCCATGGAAGTTTGCTTAGGCCCCCTAGTGAGAACAACATTGTGGTATAAGTATGTATCCCATTGAAAAACAGTTTGAGTGCTCTTCACCCAGAAATAGCATGAAGGAAAAGGTACAATGCAAAGACAACAGTGTGTTTACAGTCTCATCACATGCTTTGGATCTGAATGGCACCCTTGTGTCACAGCTCAGTGAAGCAAGACGCGCCAGCACCAAAGCACTTGCAATAATAATAATTAAAAAAAACATTACTCACTGCCTAACAACACGCACTCACACACAGATAAGAAAAAAAACAATCATCTCAAATACACTGACCTCTTACAACACAACATATACACAAACAAAGCAACAACATATGAATTCATCATTAACATGACAGAACTTGCCAAAATGTCTTAAGGGCTCTGACAATAAAGACAAATGTCATGTTTAATAAAGAGAAGAGAGAGGGGGTGTATCCAATCCAATCTCATCAGTAAACTATTTTAGGAGGAGGCGATTTTGTATGAATTTGTACAATGTGATTTGTATGGAAACTCCAAATTAGGGTTGGAGCTAAACTCTGCAGGTCACCGGCCCTCCAGGACCGAGTTTGGTGACCCCTGCACTAAGCAATTAACCATCAAATACTGTAAGTATGTTTTACATAGTATGAATGTTTCTAGTATGAATGTAATCCGGGCATACTACATGTCATGTTATCAGTGTTATCTGACCTACCAGCATCAGTTGTGTTGCTTCATTGCCACTTACAAATCCTGTCCTTTGGCCTCATGGGATAGTAAAGTGTCCATCAAATGCACACTTCCGAATCTCAGTAGAAATAGGTAATACGGGGCCAGTGTCCTGCAGAGGTTAGCTCCAACTTGCCTCAACACACCTGCCTGGAAGTTTCAAGTATACCTAGTAAGACTTTTAATAGCTGGTACAGGTGTGTTTGATTAGGGTTGGAGCTAAACTCTGCAGGTCACCGGCCCTCCAGGACCGAGTTTGGTGACCCCTGCACTAAGCAATTAACCATCAAATACTGTAAGTATGTTTTACATAGTATGAATGTTTCTAGTATGAATGTAATCCGGGCATACTACATGTCATGTTATCAGTGTTATCTGACCTACCAGCATCAGTTGTGTTGCTTCATTGCCACTTACAAATCCTGTCCTTTGGCCTCATGGGATAGTAAAGTGTCCATCAAATGCACACTTCCGAATCTCAGTAGAAATAGGTAATACGGGAACTTTTCACCTGCTGTTTTATGACTACTGTGAATTCGGACATACTACTCTTTTTACATACTGTTTTCACCTACTATTTAGTAGGAAAGTATGCAATTTGGGATGCAACCATGATTTTTAGGAAAAAATATATTAAAATGTAAGCATGAAGATCCACCCTAAACCTAAGCAAGCAGATTGTACAAAAAAAAAATGTATAAATGAAAATTAGGTCATACAAATTAGCCTTCACTCCGCTACAATGTACAATTTTTACAAACTCTGATTAGAGTGTGGTGGTCTATCCACATATTCAGGATTGGGAGGATACTAAATGTACAATAATACCTCTCAAAAAAAAAAAGTAAAATAAAATAAAAATAAATCGGTTGAGCACTAATCTGAAAAGACTCACTCTCTACAACCGAAAGTAAATGACAGTAATTTAAAAAAAACACTGGATTAGAACTAGCTGTTACCTCTGGCATGATTTCGATTGAAATATCACTGTCAAGTTTTGTTTCTGAAAGGTTGAACCCAGGAGGACTTTGATGAAAAGCACCCGGTATATCAATTAAAAAAGCGAAAGGAAAGAACAGAGTGCAAAAGGAAGAAAAGAACAGAGCTTAGGCGTTGGTTCACTGATTGGTTGTACACATCCTTCTGCCCCCTTTTGACCACAGGTTAAGTCATGGGAAGCGTGGGTGGCAACAGCAAGCAGAAGTAATTATTGTTCGGGGCCTTTTAATTTCAGTGGCATTTAAAATGATTAATCCTTTTCCAGAGCTCGGTTAAAGTACTTCATATTTTCATACCGGCCCCCGAGGAGTTACTTCCTTCTGAATAGGTCGTCTCTCTCTCCCTTGATTGCTCTCTGTACATTCAGACATTGGAGACGTAACGGCAGTGTTTGTTATTGACTGTGTGGATCATGCTTTTCCCGAGTGGTCGGAAACCATCCGCTAATGGTCGCCGGTCTTCATTGTTGTTGGGCATTCAAAGCAATTCACATCATTAGGACAGTGCATTCTACTACACAAAACCCTTCTACTGAATTAGATTAGAATGTGGAGTTTATCTGGTATACATACTTCTGTGTAAATGAGATCAGGCATGTTTGACGTGGATCAATTCACTCGCACGATGCGTGGTTGTTGCTGAAATCAATGATTTGTCATCATTTCCTAAAAACATACAGTCAGCTGTCATTAGGCACTGCTCTGACATAGAATCCTGCTAAATAGGCTAAGTGTTTTCTGACCTGCAATATTCTCTCTTCATGAAGACTGTTACAATAACAAGATATATGTTAAGTTAATAACCTTTATTCCTTCACTGTTGTGTCAAACTAAAATGAAATGCATTAGGATTTTGAAGCATACAAACTGTTATCAAATACTATCTGTACTAATGAGCAGACAAATGATAAAACAAAATATAGAGTGGGAAGTAGTTAGTTGTCACTGGCTGGTTAACTGGCTTAAATTAGAATAATTTGTGTAAATTCTGTCCTCCAAACAAGATATTTTTCTCCCACTAGCACACATTAAGGTATTGGTAAACTATTTAATGAAGCAAAATTATAACTTGAACTATAACTTGAATTTCATAAACATCAGAGTATTTTATAACAGAGTACTGTTTTATATATTAATAATTGTATTTAATTGCTTTTTTCTGTCAACATATTAATTGCATTTTCTGTATGTTTTCAATTCATTCGTTTTTTTCCTAATTAAAAGTATAATAATGTTTATTAAATACAAATTTGTAGAAGGTGGACTTTCTGTTGGATGTTCTAGATATCAAAGAAATATGTATTTTTCTCAAATTAGTGTCAATAAACAGCAGGTTCCCTGTGTGACAATTTACCCCACATTGTGTTAAATGAGCTGTATCTTTTTCAGAAGCTTTTTTGTAGTTATAACTTGATATGATATGCATCTGCATACTTTCAAAAACACATTCCCTTGATATATTCACTGTAGATTAAAAAAAATGACACTAGCTCTGGTCTCCCCTATCTCGATGAAGTATTGGTAACACTGCCATCTAGTGGACATTAAATAGCAACACCAAACACATGCTCTGTGCTAATGGTAAGAATACAGTTCTAATAAATAATTGTATATTCTACAAGTATTTAAATATTTGTATAAAAAGACACATAAACATTGTTAAAAAATAAAACATTGTTTTAAACAATCCCCCCAATAAATATGTATGTATATTATCTTAATCTGACAGCTTTCCTCAATTAGGAGGTGTGAAAATTACTTCTCTACCCACCAGCTGTCGTTCTGAAATTATCTTAATTGTACCATGATTATGCCTCTAAGCTCCTATGAGAGCAACCATTGCATCCGTTAAAAAAAAGTACAAGCAAAGATGGGAAGACCTTCAAAGTGTAAGTGAACACCTTAGAAGAGCTGCAATCCAGGCACACACAAACAGGCAGCAGGAATATAGTGCTATACAATAGCAGATGCCTTACTATTTGACAAAATAATTGCTAGCATGTGTATACATGCGTATTTCAGAGTCAGAATCAGAATCAGACTCTGAAAGAGCTTTATTGCCAGGTATGTTTACACATAATGAGGAATTTGTTATGGTGATAGAAGCTTCCACAACACAAACAGAATGACAGTGACAAGACACAGATAATAAAAATAAAATAAGTAACATGAAATAGCAATATACAAAGAGTTTTTGAAGAAAAACACAATATATAAAATAGTCAATAGATGGTATTTGTGTGAACAGGTCTGTTATGTACAAATGCAAGGAAATGTAAATAAGAAGTATGGTGTGTTAAATAAATAAATCTATAAATAGTGTTGTTTATTTTATTGTAAAGTTAATTGTTCATAAGATGGATTGCCTGAGGGAAGAAACTGTTCTTATGCCTGGCTGTTCTGGAGCTCAGTGCTCTGTAGCATCGACCAGATGGCAACAGTTCAAAGAGGAAGTGGCCTGGGTGTGAGGGGTCCAGAATGATTTTGCCAGCTGTTTTACTCACTCTGGATGAGTGCAGTTCCTGGAGAGTGGGGAGGGTTGTACCAGTGATTTGCTCAGCAGTGTGGACTATCCGATGTAGTCTTCTGAGGTCAGTTTTGGTAACTGAGCTGAACCAGACAGTTATAGAAGTGCAGAGGACAGATTCAGTGACTGCAGAGTAGAACTGTATCAGCAGCTCCTGTGGCAAGTTGAACTTCCTCAGCTGGCGAAGGAAGTACAACCTCTGCTGGGCCTTTTTGACAATGGAGTCTATGTGGAACTCCCACTTCAGGACCTGAGAGATGGTGGTGCCCAGGAATCTGAATGACTCCACTGTTGCTACAGTGCTGTTCATGATGGTGAGTGGGGGGAGTGCAGGGGGGTTTCTCCTGAAGTCCACAAACATCTCCACTGTTTTGAGCGTGTTCAGCTCCAGGTTGTTAAGATTACACCAGACAGCCAGCTCTTTAACCTCCTGTCTGTAAGCAGACTTGTCACCGTCCTGTAAGAGGCTGATAAGTGTGGTGTCATCTGCAAACTTAAGGAGCTTGACAGAGGGGTCCTTTGCAGTGCAATCGTTGGTGTAGAGGGAGAAGAACAGTGGGGAGAGAACATATCCCTGGGGTGATGGTGCGGATGCTAGATGAGAATTTTCCCAGCCTCACTAGCTCAAAGGAAGCTGGTGATCCACTGACAGATGGAGGTGGGAACAGAGAGCTGGGTTAATTTGGACAAGAGGAGGTTTGGGATGATTGTGTTGAAGGTTGAGCTGAAGTCCACAAACAGGATCCTCGCATAAGTACCTGGTTTGTCCAGATGTTGTAGGATATAATGCAGTCCCATGCTGACTGCATCATCCACAGACCTGTTTGCTCTGTAGGCAAACTGAAGAGGATCCAGCAAGGGTCCAGTGATGTCCTTCAGGTGGACCAGCACCAGACTTTCAAATGACTTCATGACCACAGACTGTTGCTTTTATATGAAAACAAATATGATGAACAAAACACTCAAAATACTTGCTATTTAATTCCATTCAAAAGATGTATCATCCATTTATCATCCATTTTTACATTAATACAAACACGTGTTTTAGTATTTTTCAGAAATATGACAACAATAACATATCTCACACAGAGGTCACACTGTCATAGTGTTTGGGAATATTCATGCATAATTTAAACACAATCACATGATATCAGATCAAAAATAAAACATTTTAGAAGAGAATGCAACATCACAGTTGTTTGAACCAATGAGCATTAATCTGTGTCGTCAGCAAGTCGTTTCCCATCGTGCTTTTGGTCAGCGCAGCTGGAGGAGAGCAACTGTGCTCGACTGCACGGCCGACTCGCTGTTGCGAGAGATTTTTGGAATTTCGTCAGCGTGACATCAGAGCAAGGTGAACTGCCCTCGGCTTGGACACATTTCTAACCCACATGCATCTTGCGGTGATCACCGGTGATCGGTTCTGCACAGATTTTGCTAATCTCAAACGAGCCTACTGATGTGTCCACTGTAGGATAAAGAAGTGCACTGTTCTGATCACAGAAACTGTTCAGTAATCACGCTGCATGTCTGATTGTGTTGTGATCGTTTAGTCCTGCCTAGAGCAGGGAGTGTTGAGGAAGTTGAGAGTAACATTAAACATCCTAATGTTTGCTACATTTCTTGTGTCGTCGCATTCATTTAACAGTACATTTTGGTGACGAGGATGGCTGATTTTTTACTACCTCCGCCACCGCCCTTCCTTGCTCTCCTGAGAGATCCAGCTCGGAAGAAAGCACTTCTCCAACATTGCCTGGGCGCGGAGGGACAGCGTGTGCTTGGAGCAATAAGCGACACTACCGAAGCCTCATATGACCGGTGTGTTACTCTCCTAAATGAACATTTTGCGGCTCCACAGAGTGTTTTACTTCTTTACTTTACTTCGGTTCATATTCCGCCGACATCACCAACTTTCTCTTGAGTCTGTGCATCAGTATGTGGCTGATTTGAGAGGGCTAGCGAACTCGTGCAAATTCGGGGAGCTGCGCGATGAGATGATCCGTGCTCAGCTGAACACACTAATAACAACAAAATTAGAGAAACCCTGCTGTTACAGCCAAATGATCTGACTCTATCTAAGGCAATAGCTATAGCAATTCAAGTGGAAAGTGCTGCTGAATGTGCAGCCACACTCATGAGCCAAACAAAATCTGCACACAGCCATTTGACAATTATGGACATAACCCGACTGGTCGAGCAGTCACCTGACAGGGGCGAAGAGGTGTCTGGGGATGTTCCCGGCTCAGTGATGCAACTCACACAACAACAGCGTAGACGACCACATCAGAAACTACCTTGTGCTAATTGTGGATCTCATTCTCATGCCACCAGAGTTCAAATCTGTCCAGCTCAGGGCCAGACATATCATAATTGTGGAAAACAAAATCATGTCACCAGTGTTTGCCGTTCAGCCCCAAATAGACAACAAACATGCACCAATCAGTCCTCTCCAGCTATCATCCACAATGTTACTTCTGGTCTGGTGCTGTTTAAGTCATGTACTGTCATCCTAAATGACGTGTGTGTCACATTGCTGCTGGATACAGGGAGTCCCTGTTTCCCTGCTCAATGCAAACACCTACAATCAGTTCTTTAGCAAGCTTCCCCTGGCCACGCCCTCTACGGTCTTGTGCGGTTATGGCG
>NW_015626071.1:0-1207 GCF_001515625.1 Sinocyclocheilus rhinocerous
ATTTTAGGGGGGCTATAGCCCCCTAAAAATGGCCTAGCGACGCCCGTGGAAACCGTCCAAAAATGGCTGGGTCGTCTGGGACGCAAATGCAGCTTTTTCCACCTTTTGACCACAAGATGTCGTTAGTGTGCACCGTCTTGAAAAGCTTCGAGTAATGAACCTACGATGCAGTTGAAGGGAAAGCCTCATTTTTCCATCACTACTTTAATGCACAAGTAAATTTGATTCGGTTGTGCTTGAAATATTGTTCTTTAAAAAGCCTGCAACTCTACAGCGCTGCAGGTATATCTCTCGCTCTCAACCAAATGGCTCTGCACTTCTTTTTTTTTTATTAAACTTCAATAAACACAATCAAAGTACAGTTAGGACTACAATAATGCACATGAAAACATAAAACACAAACAAAACATAAAAAAAATATATATATGCATACAAAATACACATACAGCCAGGGGGGTGGCCTAAACATTATGTGGCTCTGCACTTCTCTCTCCCCACCCCCTTTCGCTTTCGAGCTCAGCGGAAACGTCAGACTTGTTAGAACGCGGAAGCAGTGGTTGCGAGCCAAGTAGTCCATTCATGCGAACTGGTGCAAGACAGTCAGCACTCAGCAGTTTTCCTCTAGAGGTTTTGAGACAGTAAAACTTGTAATATGGAACGTTGGATAGGCAGGGTTGCTCTCGTCACTGGTGCCTCAGTTGGAATCGGAGCAGCAATCGCGAAGTCTCTTGTCCAGCATGGCATGAAGGTGGTTGGATGTGCCAGAAACGTGGAACAAATAGAGGTAATATACCGAGGTCGCTTAGTGATTCTCTTTTTAAAATGATGCAGCTGTATCGAGTGTTACGACCACCGACGTATGATGTACAAGCAACGTTTAGACATTATGCACG
Organism: Sinocyclocheilus rhinocerous; assembly: GCF_001515625.1. Classification (NCBI taxonomy): domain Eukaryota; kingdom Metazoa; phylum Chordata; class Actinopteri; order Cypriniformes; family Cyprinidae; genus Sinocyclocheilus; species Sinocyclocheilus rhinocerous. The sequence continues at coordinate 894 of NW_015626071.1, forward strand.
TTTTTAAGGGCAAAAAGTAGAGGGCTGACTTTTAAACATGACTGGGTAATAGGATTGGTGGTGATGGATGATGACGTCAAGGGTATAAAGGAGATTGACAGTGGCAGCGGACCAATGACGAGTGTCTGAGAAAGTGAAAGTAGGGAAAATGCCCCCTGTAGAACAGAACAGTGTGCATTTACTTTTAAATTCTAAAATATTGAAATGTACAGAATAATGATGCCAAGGGGAATACAAAGAATGTAATTGAACAGAACATTTACAAAGTTAGTTGTCTGAGCCAGTGGCGTAACTCAGTAATGGCGGGCCCCAGT
>NW_015626071.1:1510-1619 GCF_001515625.1 Sinocyclocheilus rhinocerous
GGCTTTTCCTTATTTTTATAGTTTAGATGGTGATGAAAAAATGACTCGCCATCTCCTCGTTGGGCGTGCCTTTAGAGAGAAATGCATCTTTACGGTTTACATAATGAAA
>NW_015626072.1:0-948 GCF_001515625.1 Sinocyclocheilus rhinocerous
ATGACAGATTTTAATGTAGGCTTTTATACATATGTAAACATTATTCAATTACCATTATATCTCACAAATTTTTGCTCACTCAGTGTTTTTTTTATTTTACAGTGGGGTCATTTTGGTGCAGTAGCACGAGATAGCTTGATTTCAAACTTTGAATTGAATAAAAAATGACAAGTAAGCTAGTCAGTAATAAAATAATAACAAATAAAGAAACGAATAATGATAGCACAAATAAAAAATAACGAATTAAATAAATTGCTTTTTAGTTTTTCAGGTAGGTCTAACAGTACTTCGAATTAAATTAATTGCTTTTTAGTTTTTCAGGTAGGTCTAACAGTAGGGTTCAGATATTTAACTTTTTAAAAAATTTTTTTTACCAATTATCCAAATAATGTTTAGTCCTAGAAAGCTATTATTATCAGAACACGTGAGCATAAAATAACGGTTAGAAGATCAATAAATGAGAGGGCAGCATTACCAGAGTTGCCATATACCACACCATGTTACAACACAGTAGGGCTATTGCAGACAGAAACAATACTGTACTACATCGATGTTTCCTGTCGGCTCAATTTTTGAGTGGACTTTGCTGTTCCGATGAGCATGAACGGTATGAGTGGAGCTGAGCGGAGCGCACACGCATAGAGCGGGATAATACACACACTCATAGAGCGGGATAATACGCAGAGCGTCACACCACGTGAAAGTGAAACCTGAGCGGTGAACTAATTTTCGGCAGCCGAAGAGAGGTGAACTGACTTTCGGCAGCCGAAATTTCGGTGCATCTCTAATTATTGGCGACATCAGAAATGGATATTATATAATAGATGCTTTTTTGAACATTTTAGAAATGTAAAAATATTAAAAATATATTTTTTTACACGGCACCCCGGTTGGGAAACACTGCACTATACCATTCAAAAGCTTAGAGTCGGTATAATTATTATTTTT
>NW_015626073.1:0-2699 GCF_001515625.1 Sinocyclocheilus rhinocerous
TTAGATTTCAGTTGACTAAATTTACTGTAGATTTAGTTGACTAAAGTCTTATGATATTTAGTCAACTAAGACTAAGAACAATTCAGATGACTAAAATGTGACTACAACTAAATGGCATTTTAGTCCAAAGTCTAAGACTAAAACTAAATCAAAATTTGCTGTCACAAAGTGTTCACACTGTGACAAAATTCAGTCAATCAGCAAATCTGAAAACACACGAGATTATCCACACTGGAGAGAAACCTTACAACTGTTTACACTGTGACAAGAGATTCATTCGGTCAGCAAATCTGAAAACACACGAGAGGATCCACCAACGTGATCTCATGATAATTCGTATGTATATGTGATTAGATGATGATTAACTAATCATTTACTAAACATGACTATGCATTCATAAATGATTAATAAGTGATATGTTAATATTTGTATCTGTTTTGTAGATTAAGTTATAAATAATTTACAAGTGATTAGTTGATGATTAACTAATCATTTACAAAACATGACTATGAGTTCACAAATGATTAATAAGTGATATGTTAATATTTTATCTGTTTTGTAGATTAAGTTATAAATAATTTGCAAGTGATTAGTGTCATGCTTGTGTTGTGTTTTGTTCCCCATGTGCTCCCTGTGTCCCAGTGTTTATGCCCATATTTGGTTAGTTTCCTGTTCCTGTCCTGATTATGTTGATTTATTTCCAGGTGTTCCCCGTTTGTTTTCATTGCTCCCAGGTGTGTCTCGTCATCCCATCGTCTTGCCGTGTTTAAATAGTGTTCCCTGTCTTTAGTTCAGCGTCCGGTATTGTTCATGTCTACATGAGTTTTTCTTGTTCCTTGCAGTGGAATCATTTACAAAACATGACTATAAGTTCACAAATGATTAAGTAATAGGCTAACGATTTACAAATCGTGTAAGTTATCTTAAAAAATAGCATCATGAAATAATCAAACAGATCCTTAGTAAAAGGTTAATACACTGAAAAAAAAAATATACTAAATTGTTTAAAGGTGTCACGAATTCAGTCCATGGACTTCCGTTTATTCACCACCAGAGGTCACCCTTTCCATTTCATTGACTCTCGCACAACACAAACTGTTGCATAGCACTCCGGACTACATATCCCATCATTCTTTGCACGATTTGCACACTGCACTGATTGCACACAGCTGTTTCTAATCACCTCACTCACTATATAACACCCACTCTAACCACCTTTCTCGGCTGAGTATTGTTTAGCCTGTACCCCTTTCCGAGTCTCCGTGTTTTCCTTGTTTTGCCTTGCCTTGCCTGTTTTTGCGGTTTTTGATCTTTGCCTGTTTTCTTGGATTTCTCCCTCTCGTCTCGCCCCTGTGATTCTGTCTGCTTATCGGTGACCTACGCTAGCCCTGTGACTATTCTTGTGTTTTGCCCGCCATATACCTGTTTGCCAGTGTTTTGACCCTGCCTGTTTACCACGTCTCTTAAATAAAGCCTGCAGATGGATCCACATGTCTCACGTCTTGTCAGCCCCGTTACAAAAGGTAAGTGGTTGCAAACAATATATTTTAGGTACATTTCAATTTAAAAAAAAATGTTGATGCACTTATATATTTTGCCTGTGAGAAACACATGCTCAGTTGAATGTTTTTTAAGAGTGCGATATAATTAAAATAATGGCACATTTCAGTATTTTGTTCACGTACCACCTCCGTCACTTCGCGTACCCCAGTTTGAAAACCTGATTTAGATGAAGCCGCAAATAAGAGTAGACACTTTTTGCAACCAAAATTTGTTAGATAATTGTGTAGTTGATCAAACAAATGTATTAGTTCTCCCTATAGAAACATGGGATTTGTGCCTATAATGTTTTAATATTAATCATTTGAAGATCAATGTTCCTCATTCATTGAAAGTTTCAAAGGCGCATAGTTTATAAAAATACATTAAAATTACCAACATTTTGTATAGCAACTGTCTACTTGACATCAGGTTTCACTTCATTTCTCTTTTTACGAGTTACTGAAAAATAATATAAATATAAAAAAAACAATTTTTACTTTTATTTCAGAGTTGATTGAAGAAAAGCAGGAGAATGAAGAATTGAGTGAAGTTGAGGAGAAAAATCACTTCTAAACTGGAGAAAAACTTTTGAGTTTCTCTCAAACCAAACAGAAAGATTTAGAGAAAAGAAGAGCCAAGAAATATTGGTAACGCTTTAGATTACAACCCGCAATGTACTGCGTAAGTAAACAGAATTTACAGCGTAACTTTTTTGTAATTACAGTGTACCTATTCAGTACCTCCGTGTAGGTATAAGGTAACAATATGCGAAGTTTGGAGAATAAAGGAGTAATAATCTGTAAAATTACAAATTATTTCTACTGTAAGTATTTTTAAACTAAGGGGTACATATTCTAATATTACAGGGTATGTATGACCTCCTATATTTGCAAGCGATTAAGCAAAAACAGACACTGTGTACTTTTTTATAGCCTACACATATAAAACACGCTGGTAATTGTTTCAATCCAAACGCTCGGTTGAGACTGCGGGTTAGGAAGCTGGCTTAATTTGACCCAATTTGGGTTGATATCAGTAATAAACCCGATGTTGCTGGGTTATGAATGTGGAGGACGTGAATGAGAGCATGCAGCAAGTCACGTGAGTTCAAACGTGAACGGCTCTGTGTGCGACGAAATCCGTGACTGCGGTGCTTA
>NW_015626074.1:0-255 GCF_001515625.1 Sinocyclocheilus rhinocerous
CTACTCTCCCAGGTTCAGGAAACAGTCCTCCATAAAATGCGCTGCTGAATATGAATCTGAATCTGAATATTTGGGTTGAACTGTTCTGGAACAGTGTTGTAAATACAACTTAACCACTGATTTCTAGTTGTGTCCTCTTTTGGAAGGCCAAACAAAGTAGTTTCGCTTTCACAACGAAACACACGGCGGGCTAGACGGAGGAACGGCCGGCGGGCTAGAGTGAGCGGCGGCGGGCGGGCTTGAGTGAGCGGAGGC
>NW_015626075.1:0-130 GCF_001515625.1 Sinocyclocheilus rhinocerous
CTCTCTCTGGTGTTCCCACAAGTGGGCCAGTATGTCGCAGACATTTCACAGACAATCAGCCCTGCCAGCTCACCAGGACCACCTGGAAACCCAGCAGAGCACTGTAATGGACATCCTTCAGCTCAAAGCA
>NW_015626075.1:275-556 GCF_001515625.1 Sinocyclocheilus rhinocerous
GCCCACACCCTCAAGGGCCTCAGACAGGAGGTAAATGAACTGAACCTGCAAGTCACAGAATTCTACAGGGAACTGACACCTGCTCAACGAGAGAAGGCACAGAACGGATGCAAGGAACCTTCACAGAATGGTGCAACAGTAGGAAATCACTCACCAGTCTGAGGCACTAACAGCTGCTGAACACAGAGAGTAGCTTGAAAGCCACCAGACAGGACTTGGAAAGAGAACTGTTTCATACAAAGTCACTGTTTAAAACAGCGTATGTGGAACTTAATGAGAGA
>NW_015626076.1:0-851 GCF_001515625.1 Sinocyclocheilus rhinocerous
CTTTATGTAGGCCATACTGGATTAACACCATGCATTTCCTGTCAGTGGGAAAGCCCCGCCCCCAGCTATGACATGACCCCGACCAAGTCCATGGTTGACACCCTCTCATTAGCATGTTGTGCAGAGGAAAAATAAATGTGGAACTACATTCAGAAATAAATGAGTGATCAAAGGAAAATAAATAGGATGAGTTTAGCATTTCCTTAAACATTTTCCATTTGCCCACCAATTTATTTTATTTATTTGCCTACTTTAATCACATGTTTAATTATTTCTATATGTATTTAAACAATAATTTGTGTATTTATACAGACATTTATTTATTTATTTGCATATTTATTTATTTATTTATTTGTGTATTTATTTATTTATTGTTTTTGCAGGTATCGTCCTCCATAGTACAGACCCGAGGTATGTAAATGTGTAAGTATTTTTTTCCCCTGCACGACTATATTACATATCTGAGGACTCAAATTGTGCAATGCATTTTTTTTTCCTCAAGGAGGCATTGATGACGTGATGTTTCACTCATAATTACCGCAGGCATAAAACAAACGAATATCATCAGCAAAAATTGAACTGGTTTGAATGGCTTTACTGCAGAGCAATTACTATACGCAATGAAATAAATATGTCATTGCCATTTGATGCTGAATGTGGTGAATAAGCTGCCAGTGATCAAAATGTTGAATATGAAGTCATTGAAATCGATAGTTTTGAGAATATGGTTGAGATCGTGAATGTAAGGCAGATGCTGAATGTACTGGGGAAGTGCGCTCTGACGATGACAGCGATGGTTATGGAGTACCAAACCTGCAGAAATTAAAAATAAATAAATAAGCAAATAAATA
>NW_015626077.1:0-542 GCF_001515625.1 Sinocyclocheilus rhinocerous
GTGCAGATCATGCTGGTGCTCCCTATTTCTGCTGCCCAGTGTGAACGAGGTTTTTCTGCCCAAAACCGCATCAAGAATTCAACAAGAAGCTACCTTGGAGTGTCCACAACTGAAGACTTGATGCGGATCAGTTTAGAGGGGCCTTCATTAGAGCAATTTGATCCCAGTCCTGCTGTGGACCGCTGGCTAAGCTCAAAGCGGGCAAGACGTCCTGCTTACAAAAGCTGCTGGGCCAGTGATATCCTTTCTGTCTAAATGGACCAAGTAGACTTTAAGAATTTAGAACCAAGAACTACTTTATTACAGATGTTCAGTCAGATCATACAGTTCATAACAGCTGTTGAAAGAGAACCTAGTGTACTTATGGTTTCAAATAAATGAAATCACTTTGCTTTTAAAGGTCTTAAAGGTCTCCTTTATTAGGTAAAAACACATTATTTAATACATTTTCATTGCGCCCCTAAAATTCTTTAATGTGCTCCTAAATTTTTCAACTTAGGAGCACATGTGCTCCTTCTGAAAAAAGTAAGCGTCAAGCCCTG
>NW_015626077.1:700-6925 GCF_001515625.1 Sinocyclocheilus rhinocerous
TTGTTGCTCTTTTGTTAGTTTTGACTGCTTTTATTGTCCTCATTTGTAAGTCGCTTTGGATAAAAGCGTCTGCTAAATGACTAAATGTAATACATGATCATGAGTATACAGGTGCATCTCAATAAATTAGAATGTCGTGGAAAAGTTCATTTATTTTAGTAATTCAACTCAAATTGTGAAACTCGTTTATTAAATAAATTCAATGCACACAGATTGAAGTAGTTTAAGTCTTTGGTTCTTTTAATTGTGATGATTTTGGTTCACATTTAACAAAAACCCACCAATTCACTATCTCAACAAATTAGAATACTTCATAAGACCAATAAAAAAACATTTTTAGTGAATTGTTGGCCTTCTGGAAAGTATGTTCATTTACTGTACATGTACTCAATACTTGGTAGGGGCTCTTTTTGCTTTAATTACTGCCTCAATTCGGCGTGGCGTGGAGGTGATCAGTTTGTGGCACTGCTGGGGTGGTATGGAAGCCCAGGTTTCTTTGACAGTGGCCTTCAGCTCATCTGCATTTTTTGGTCTCTTGTTTCTCATTTTCCTCTTGACAATACCCCATAGATTCTCTATGGGGTTCAGGTCTGGTGAGTTTGCTGGCCAGTCAAGCACACCAACACCATGGTCATTTAACCAACTTTTGGTGCTTTTGGCAGTGTGGGCAGGTGCCAAATCCTGCTGGAAAAGGAAATCATCATTTTCAAAAAGCTGGTCAGCAGAAGGAAGCATGAAGTGCTCCCAAATTTCTTGGTAAACGGGTGCAGTGATGTTGGTTTTCAAAAAACACAATGGACCAACACCAGCAGATGACATTGCACCCCAAATCATCACAGACTGTGGAAACTTAACACTGGACTTCAAGCAACTTGGGCTATGAGCTTCTCCACCCTTCCTCCAGACTCTAGGACCTTGGTTTCCAAATGAAATACAAAACTTGCTCTCATCTGAAAAGAGGACTTTGGACCACTGGGCAATAGTCCAGTTCTTCTTCTCCTTTGTCTGTGGTTCAGGAGTGGCTTAACAAGAGGAATATGACAACTGTAGCCAAATTCCTTGACATGTCTGTGTGTGGTGGCTCTTGATGCCTTGACCCCAGCCTCAGTTCATTCCTTGTGAAGTTCACTCAAATTCTTGAATCGATTTTGCTTGACAATCGTCATAAGGCTGCGGTTCTCTCGGTTGGTTGTGCATCTTTTTCTTCCACACTTTTTCTTTCCACTCAACTTTCTGTTAACATGCTTGGATACAGCACTCTGTGAACAGCCAGCTTCTTTGGCAATTAATGTTTGTGGCTTACCCTCCTTGTGAAGGGTGTCAGTGATTGTCTTCTGGACAACTGTCAGGTCAGCAGTCTTCCCCATGATTGTGTAGCCTAGTGAACCAAACTGAGAGACCATTTTGAAGGCTCAGGAAACCTTTGCAGGTGTTTTGATTTGATTAGCTGATTGGCATGTCACCATATTCTAATTTGTTGTGATAGTGAATTGGTGGGTTTTTGTTAAATGTGAGCCAAAATCATCACAATTAAAAGAACCAAAGACTTAAACTACTTCAGTCTGTGTGCACTGAATTTATTTAATACACGAGTTTCACAATTTGAGTTGAATTACTGAAATAAATGAACTTTTCCACGACATTCTAATTTATTGAGATGCACCTGTATTGTGTCAACAAAAATTATTGAGGTCATGTATATATATTGCGCGATAAGTCGATATATTGATTATTGCGACAGGCCTAGCTGGGCCAGTGATATCCTTTCTGTCTAAATGGACCAAGTAGACTTTAAGAATTTAGAACCAAGAACTACTTTATTACAGATGTTCAGTCAGATCATACAGTTCATACAGTTTAAATTAAATTATTAAATACTGTTTAAAGAGACAGCTGTTGAAATAATTAAAACCTAGTGTACTTATTGTTTTCAAATAAATGAAATCACTTTGCTTTAAAGGTCTCCTTGTATCCCTTTATTAGGTAAAAACACATTTAATACATTTTCATTGCGCCCCTAAAATTCTTTAATGTGCTCCTACACTTTTCAACTTAGGAGCACATGCTCCTTCTGAAAAAAGTAAGCGTCAAGCCCTGCGCAAGTTTACTATGGGCTGCAACGACCCTCAAAATCTGCTGGCTCAGTGTGCTTTCATTTTCATTTTTATTTATAATAAACACCTTTCTGAGACCTGATGACACACCCGCTGTTTCGGTCTTTGTTCAATCAGCCACATAATTGTAACTGTAGGTGCACTTTATTTTCTTTAAACCTCCTCACCTGTAAATTTAAAATTAATCCCTAATTGAGATTTAAATCGGAGTTTAAAGTTATGGAGCAACATGATTAAAGTTAATCTATCTTAAATATAAATTAAATCCAGGATCAAGATGATGGTTTAAATGTAAACCTGTTTATTTTTTAAACAAGGTTTAAAGTTTGGTGCAACGGATGTAAACCGGTTTATTTTTTAAACAAGGTTTAAAGTTTGGTGCAACAGAGTTATTAGATAAACCTTGATTTAATCTAGATTTTAGATTAATCCTTATTGGTGCAACCCACCCTTAGTATTTTAAATCGATTACTGTCCGAAATCTGCGATTTACGATTCAAAAATCCATGTTTCAAGATCGATGCATTGCATCATCAGAAAGGTCTCCTTGTATCCCTTTATTAGGTAAAAACACATTTAATACATTTTCATTGCGCCCCTAAAATTCTTTAATGTGCTCCTAAATTTTTCAACTTAGGAGCACATGTGCTCCTTCTGAAAAAAGTACGTCAAGCCCTGCGCAAGTTTACTATGGGCTGCAACGACCCTCAAAATCTGCTGGCTCAGTGTGCTTTCATTTTCATTTTTATTTATAATAAACACCTTTCTGAGACCTGATGACACACCCGCTGTTTCGGTCTTTGTTCAATCAGCCACATAATTGTAACTGTAGGTGCACTTTATTTTCTTTAAACCTCCTCACCTGTAAATTTAAAATTAATCCCTAATTGAGATTTAAATCTGAGTTTAAAGTTATGGAGCAACATGATTAAAGTTAATCTATCTTAAATATAAATTAAATCCAGGATCAAGATGATGGTTTAAATGTAAACCTGTTTATTTTTTAAACAAGGTTTAAAGTTTGGTGCAACAGAGTTATTAGATAAACCTTGATTTAATCTAGATTTTAGATTAATCCTTATTGGTGCAACCCACCCTTAGTATTTTAAATCGATTACTGTCCGAAATCTGCGATTTACGATTCAAAAATCCATGTTTCAAGATCGATGCATTGCATCATCAGGGTTTGTAATCGATGCATCGAGAAAACGAGTGAATCGCTACACCCCTATAGAGATCCACTATCCAGTCTGTACTGTAGAAAACGCAGAATATCCGACACGGAGCAAGCAGCCGGGTCGATATGAACATCACGGCACCATTTCACAAACACTCCCCATTTTAGAGCATACAAACGTCTCATGGAGGGCGCCCGCGCCTCCGAGAGTGTGTCGAGCACACGGGAATGCAGGGTGCTCAGCTCCTCTGATATCCCCGAAGCAGCCACACATGAAGGCTCCATAACTCCGGGTTCGGGTGCCACACCGAGCCGCTCGCTTGAGACAGCAGATCCTTCCTGATGGGGATCGGCCAGGCCGGCGCCACCAGCAGCTCTGTCAGGTCCGGGAACCAAGGCTGGTTCGGCCAGTTCGGGGCGATGAGTATCACCGAAGCCCCCTCCTCCCTGATCTTGCATAACACCACTGGCAATATCTTGATTGGAGTAAACGCATACAGCCTGGCTGCCGGCCAGAGCGATGTCAGAGCGTCCCCTTCCATTGGGGAGTGAGACAGTTAGAAGAACAGCGGGCAGTGCGCATTCTCGCTCGTGGCGAACAGATCGACCTCCGCTCTCCCGTAACAGGCCCAAATCATCCGAACCGACTCGGGGTGCAACCTCCACTCTCCTTGAGGAATCCCTTTCCTTGAAAGCATGTCCGCCCCGCGGTTCAGGAGACCGGGTATGTGTGCTACTTTGACGGAGAGAAAGTGACGGTCCGCCAATAGCAGGAGATTCGCTGCCTGCTTGTACAGAGCCCTGGAGTGTACGCCTCCTTGGTGATTTATGTACGAGACCACAGACATGTTGTCGGTGCGAATCAGTACATGCCGCTGTTCCAGCAGCGGCCGAAAATCCTTTAGAGCTAAGAACACTGGTTCCAGCTCCAAGCAGTTTATGTGCCAGCGGCTCTGAGGTTCTGACCACAGCCCCGAAGCCGGCATGCGTCAAAGCCGTCGATGCGTCCGTCGTGACCACAACGCGCGACGTCAACAAGCCCAGGGGAACCCCCCGGCTGAAGAGATCTAGGTTGCGCCACGGCTTCAGAGCTTCGATGCAGCTGCGGGAGCCTGCGATGCGCAAACGGCCCGATGCCCACGCTGTCCAAGGGACTCGAGATTTCAGCCATAATTGCAGCGGGTGCATGTGTAGTAAGCCCAGATGACATACCGCTGAAGCAGACGCCATGAGTCCCAGCAGCCTCTGAAATTCCTTCAAGTGAACAGAGCTTCTATTTCCGGTAACAGCAATGGCTGAGCCTAACAAGAACCAGTTTATGAATTAAATATGAAAATATTTGAACTGTCTTGGTGATGATGAGACTAGTTAACTCTAATTAAGAGATAAATTTAAGAACTTATTCTAAATGATGGTGCTTAACTTGATTATATCATTATCCGTGTCTGTTTTGGTGCAGCTGTGCATTATCACATTCCATGTGAAAACTTTAGCGCTTTTTGCGATGTGCTGGGGAAATCATCGGCTAGCAGCTCCCTTCTAACACAGACCTGATCCACTGACACATATTTGAGAAGCTAGACCGCTCGCACCCTGGACGTTTGTTTCTGGACATATCTATCATAAATGGCAACACTTCTGTCATCTCTCGATGATATTTCATCTCATTCACTCACATATGCTTATGTCGCTATCATCTTAAAATCTATAAATATGCACAGTATTATAAAAACCATTAGTAGTAGTATATATTGTTGGTCTTGCACATTTCATATTTGCTCTGCTTACTGTAGATTAATGCAAAGATTGTGAATAATGTAGCCTATATTGTATACAATGTGGTCTTGAAAATAATTGATTTCTTAGTTTCATAATTTTAATGGGTCAGGATTAGTTATAATATATGCTTGAATGTCAATATAATGTTGTGACATTTATACATGCTATAAGCTAATTATTTGACGCATACTAAACTCACAAGAATATTATGCAAACCCGACAGAATAGAACTGTGAAACCAAAACATCATATATGGATTTAAATAAGAAAAAGTCTACAACTGGATCATTATTGCAGTGATTAACATGTTTCTGGCATGTTGTATTTTTGGCAACAATTATTTTAACCCTAACGAATACAGTGTGTTTTTATTTCTCAATCAACCATGTCGGAAGATGTACGCCCGCATTTTCCGTATTAAAGGTGGTCCAAAGTATTTAAGTAATTAGAGTGTGTGTATATGTATATATATATATATATATACACACACACGGATTATATCTATATTTCATTAAACCAAATGAAATCCAAAATTTCAAAAAAGTAAAGTGCAACAAAGTGCAAGAAGCAAGTGTCCATCTCATAGTCCAAATCACTGAAATCCTACTAATAATAAAATTATAATCAAAAAACACTTTTTAAAGGAGTATTTACCAGAAATATTTACCAGAATTTATTTAAGAGAAAAATGTAAATGTGCAGTATTTCTGAAAAAAATATCTACAGTATATATATACTTTTTTTTAAAATATAAAATCAATTAATCGGAGATGCTTTTGATTATTAAAATTTAATGGAACCATTAAAATGGAATCCAGAAAATAATGCCTGTGTTTGCGTAGATTTATAAATTATTTATCTTACAAATCTGATGAAGTGGCGCATGTTGCGTTCCCAGATGAACGTTATAATAAACCCAAACTCACAACAACAGGCTTAAATTAGCCGCAAAGCATCGGCAAAAGTAATTACCATAAATGTGTCGGGGTGAAAAAGTAAGGAGATATTTGAATTATTTACTAATAAACTAGTGTTTTCTGAGTCGGTGTCGCACTGAGTTTCGGTTCATTTTTTGTGAAGCGCTCCTGTTGAAGAAGAGACGGCAGAAAACGCATCATGTTTGATTTCTTTATTTTATAAAAGCACAACGTTTTG
>NW_015626078.1:0-3018 GCF_001515625.1 Sinocyclocheilus rhinocerous
AGAAAGGAACATTTGAAATCGCATCATATGACCCCTTTAAACAAAACTTAAACACAAAACAGCGCAACAGCCCCTCACGGATGACTGCCGTGCACAAACAGAACCAAAACACAAAATAAAGTCCAGGCCTGATCCTCTCTCGCCTTGCACTGTCGTTACTCCTCCTTTTATCCTTCCGGAGCTCCTCCGTGGGACTCGAGATCGGTGAGTGGCGCAGGTGTCGTGCATTATCACTTACTCCACCGGCCTCGCTCCGGTCCCACGGCTCTCGGGCCGCGCCCCACTCGTCACAGTATATAATGTTCATTGTCAGTATTATCTTCTTTAGACCTTTGATGTGTTTCATGTGTCGCTATCTGCGTTGCATGCATGCGAGAGCAAGATTTTGCGTGTTGGGGGCACATGCTGCTGAGTGCGATGCATAAGAGATAAGCTGTGGGGTTACATCATTATTTTTGTCTAAATATTTTTCTTCATTATACACCTTGTGTAGTTTTATTTGGTATCACTTCATGTTAAAATAATTGACTTTGTTATGCAGATGCAATTACCGTGGGAAGTAGGGGTGCTGAGGATGCTGCAGCACCCCCTGGAGTGTAGCCCACGAAAAAATGGGGGTGCTGGGGGTGCGGTGTTAAAAATAAATGAATTAACAATTTGTAACAAAAAATAAATAAAATTCATCTTATTAGTTTGTATATACATTAAAATTCATTGACAAGGGGGACTTCCGGTTTCACGATGTAGTGAGAGGTCGCGTGGTGTTTGTGCTCCGACTTTTTTTATTTAATTGGTACTTACTGCAGCTGTCTTTACTTATAATTTGCACGTGATACAGTGTCTTTGGTGTCCAGGGAGCAGAACTAATACAGAAATGGGCAAAAATACTAAACCTGGCTGTGCTAAAAACCAAGAAGCTTCAAGTAAAGACGGTGAGGCATCCGACATGGTGGCGGCACCTGTTCCTTTAACGGTAAAAGTGCTCGTGTTAGAGCTCGAGAAGTCAAGGCGAAGTTTGTCAGACGAATTCACAGCTTTGCTGAACTCTTCCTTATCCCCTTTACAAACATCGTTGGAGAGCATCCACAGCACTTTGGCCTCACACACCACCCCTATTTCCGAGATGGAGACGGCTCTCACTGACCATAGCGGCAGAATTACTGAGTTGGAGATCGAAGTCACTTCGTTGAACGCCAAATTAACGGCGGCGTCAGACTTAAATGCAACGCTTGGTTCTGCTGTGGATGATCTGGTCTCCCGATCGAAACGACAGAATTTGCGGGTGTTAGGCTTCCCAGGAGGGATCGAGGGCAGAAACCCAAGAGAATTCATCACGGACTTCTTTAAATCTGCGAAAGACGTTCTGTCAGCCCCTCCTGAAATTTATCGCGCCCATTGAAGTTTGGCGCCCAAGCCCCGTCAAGGCGATAGACCGCGGCCGTTCATTCGATTTCACAGATTTTTGGATAAAGATACTGTGCTGCGCTGGGCCAAGGAACACAAAGAGATCTCGTATCAAGGCCATACCATAAAGATCTATGAGAACTTCAGCGTGGGTATCGCCAGGAAGCGCACAACTTTCAACAGTGTGAAGTCAAGTCTGTACAAGAAGGGTATACGCTTCGGTATGATCTAGCCAGCCCGTCTGCGCATAACTCATAACGGTGAGCATGTCTTTGACACTCCGGAGGCAGCTGAACGTTACTTCCAGGAACACATTCAAGACCGATAATGTGCAGTTGCGTTGCTCTGTTACAACAGACAGCGATAATAGACTATTTCATAAACTGAGTCTCTATGCTGTCTCTATGTGCGCCAGTTAACCTGGTTCATGGATAATTTTTCATATGCTTTCCCTTATTTACAACGATTGCTTATGCCAGACGGTTTTTGTATTCCCTGGCATACAAATGGACAGTCGCTATTAGTAGTTTGTTTTATTAGTAGTAGTAGGCTATTATCATTGTAAATGTTACTATTGTTGTTATCTTCTTTATTAGTATAATTCATTGCCGGAGTGGACTTCACTGCATGGTTTTCCGGTTGTGCTACGGTTTGTTCCTGCAACTTGTGATGGTTTCTATGGCGAGTTTAGGATGTTTGTTTTTTTTGTTTTTTGTGTCGTATTTTTTGTAAGATTGTTTATATTTTTGTGGAGGAGAATTATTGCTTAATCGTTTTGTTTTCCTTTTTTTCTTCAGTTTACAGGGGTTCCCTTTCGATACTACACTCGTACTGCATCTTGCTAGACGCATATGGGAAAAAAGCCTTTTTTTCCTGAACTGAAGCCTTTTCATTCACGCAGTGAAACTGCACGGCCATTGGTTCGTGCAGTGTATTAAAAACGAACCAATGGCTAGGCAGCGGAGCTGCATGAGCCTATGGCAAAGCTGCGAGCGAGCCCACGTCGGCCCAAATCCCGCGTGCCTCGCTCTCATCCCAGAGAGAGTATTCCCCCGTCTTTTTCTCCCGGTCTGATCAGTGTCCCTCTGCTGGTGCGAGCGACCTGATCTCATTTGAGGGAAGTGAGGACTGCTTGATGGATGACTGTCATTGTCAGCATCGGATGCAGAGGAGCTGTTGGGCTCGGTGAATGACCCCACCCCCTCGCCATCCACTTTAGAGAGGCTTAAGTTGAAATCTAAACTATATGATTCACTTCCACACAAGCACTGAACCACACAAGCTAGTCACGTGAACTACGCAAACAGCTGAGCACATTCTGAATAAGGCTACACCACAGGGGAGTGTGTGTGTGTGTGTGTGTAGGCATGAACGCTCTGCACTATATTTGGAAGGCCCACTGAAATGGCATTGATGAAGCCTAGACTGCTCTAAAATATGAGACACCAATGTTTCAGGAGTTTAGTTCATTCATGCGCCCAAGCATTCAACGCAATATTAATAAAAAATAAAACGCAAACATTTTCAAAAAGAGAGCAAACTTCCTCTTCCATTACTCATAAGTGTTCTGCCCCCGTGCGGCCAGTCACCCGAGTTAATTCAACCCCTCGCCAC
>NW_015626078.1:3203-3305 GCF_001515625.1 Sinocyclocheilus rhinocerous
GAGATGGGTTATGGGGATAATAAAACGAGGATATTCACTCCAATTCGGTTGAAGACCCCTGCGCTCAGAGGTGATGAATTTGCTGGCAAAAGGAGCTGTGGA
>NW_015626079.1:0-213 GCF_001515625.1 Sinocyclocheilus rhinocerous
GGAGGAGCCATGGAGGAGGAATGGCCGCCGACTCCAGGGGGCTGATCAACGGCGGTGGAGCAGGTGGTGGAGGAGCCCAAGGCGGAGACGGAGAGCCAACGAGCCAGGGGGATGCCGAGGATCCGGGGTGCCAGGGTGGAGCCGAGGGCTCTGGCGACCAAGGCGGAGGTCCGGCGATCCGCGGTGGAGCCGGAGCGACTGAGGACCAAGGTA
>NW_015626079.1:228-502 GCF_001515625.1 Sinocyclocheilus rhinocerous
TGAGGACCAAGGTGGAGCTGGCGGGAGGAAGGAGCCCAACGGAGCCGGTGGGACGGAGCGACGAGGTGCAGCCGGAGGAGCGGAGTCCTAAGGCGATGGCGGGTCGTCGCCTGACCTAGGCGGAGCCGGAGGGACGAGGGAGCCCGGTGAAGCTGGTGGATGGATCGACGACGGTGGAGACGAGGGAGCTAGGAGCCGAGGTGGAGCTGCTGGGTCTACGGGCAGAGGTGGAGTCCGGGCCTCGGAGGCTGGAGACGGAGGTGAGGGATTCTCC
>NW_015626080.1:0-617 GCF_001515625.1 Sinocyclocheilus rhinocerous
TCTAGATGCAAATTGTAATCTACGAGATTCTGTGTACTGTTTTTTTTTTTTTGTTGTTTTTTTTGGTCCAATAAGCAATATCTCTGTCTTATCCGAATTTAATCGGAGAAAATTATTGGTCATCCAGTCTTTTGCATTTTTAACACACTCTGTTAGCTTAGATAATTTAAAGGTTTCATCTGGTCTTGTTGAAATATATAGTTGAGTATCATCAGCATAACAATGGAAACTAATCCCATCATTTCTAATAATATTACCAAGGGCTCTGCTATTTTCAATGTATATTGAAAATATCAAAGGGCCTAGGACAGATCCTTTGGCACTCCATACTTTACTGGATTTAATTGAGATGATTCCCCATTTAAATAGACAAAGTGATAACGATCAGAAAGGTAGGATTTAAACCATATTAAAGCCTGCCCTTGAATACCTGTATAGTTTTGGAATCGATCTATGAGTATGTCATGGTCTATAATGCCGAACGCAGCACTAAGGTCAAGTAAAACTAGCAATGAGATGCAGCCTTGGTCTGATGCAAGAAGCAAGTCATTTGTAATTTTAACAAGTGCAGTTTCTGTGCTATGATGGGGCCTGAAACCTGACTGAAATTCTTCATA
>NW_015626080.1:748-887 GCF_001515625.1 Sinocyclocheilus rhinocerous
CAGTTCACTAGGATCTAGTTGTGGTTTCTTAATAAGAGGCTTAATAACCGCCAGCTTAAATGGTTTTGGGACAGGACCTAGAGATAACGATGATTTAATAATATTGAGGAGCGGTTCTTCTGCTACAGGTAACAACTCT
>NW_015626081.1:0-6057 GCF_001515625.1 Sinocyclocheilus rhinocerous
GATATACAATTGTGAAAAAAGCAGCTTTACAAGTAAGAAAACTGTGTGTTTAACTTTCCTGAAGTACTTACCTGATCTCCTTTTTTTGATCTCCATCGTCAATCCCCCTCGTTGTCTCCTTCATTAAGTTCCTGTAAAGAAAATTATAGTTAATATTGAATCTACATGCCAAGATTGTGGTATGTGAACTTACCTGTGTGCGCATGTTCGTAAATGCCTGCTTTTGGGTATCAAATATCTCAGTCTGATAGTTCCTAGCAACAGTATAAGCAAGCTTGGCTGTAAATATGAAGAGCTTACAATGAAAAATATATATATAATTTAAAAATTATTGATTTGGTTCCACAGATAATTTTTTTTTTTTCCATATTAGTTTCTAATATAATATTTTTATTTAGCACTACTCTTATTTTTATATAGAAACTTATATGTTCTGAGTTTTGCTACTAAAATTTTATAATTTTGGGTGTTTTTTAAAGGTCTAAATTCTAAAATATACAGTATATTTTATGTAATTATTAAAAAAAAAAACTTCAATAGAGAGAAATCTAATTATTAATAGAGAAATCTAATTATTAATGTTTAATGGAAAGTTAATGGTAATGGGAGACGCTAATGTAGTGACTCAGAAGTTGCTGTTTCTTCAGTGAATGTGGATGTAGCTTCACCAACATCAGCCTGATAAATGTTAGAACCTGCCTGTATAAGAAACATAGTGGGAACAGAATCCGATGGTGAGTCTGTCTAAAACTGAAATTCCTACAAGTTCAATCATCAATATCCAGATACAACAAAACATTTGAATTTGTAAATTTGATTGATTTAAGTGAATTTGTTTATAAAAACATAATAATGAAGCAAGCTAATGATATAGTTGAGTAATTTTGCAGTAAATAGGTACCACATATCCTCAAAAGCATAAAGGGCCTATGTATTGTATTATATGTTATACAATCGCTCTGTGTGTGTGTGTGTATAAAAACAGTGTGCGAGAACAGTGGAACGAGCACACGCACTTGCTCTGTTCGCTGTTTGCGTAGCGGGAACGCTAAACTAAGGGGAAACATAGGGGGAACAGACACAACACTGGTCCTTCGGCATTTATGTTAACCCTCTGAGAGTTGTCATGACAGAAATATATATTTCTGTCATGACAACTCTCAGAGGGATTGGCGTGGTAATGTCCATGACAATGTTAATGTATTTGGTCTTGGCGGAATAGATTTGCAACGCTGCTGCTGCTGCAGCAGAGCAAGTACCGAGACTTGCTACTGCCAATACATTCACAACATGCTGCTGTGATCATGTAATAAATATTGCTGCTGCAAATATAACATACATGAAATAACCCCCATATAGCATACATGAATCACCTCGTAGCAGATCTATACAGGTGGAGCTGGGGAAGGTGGATGGTTTCTGAAGCAAGCTGCAACTGCTACGAAAAGCACTAGTTATATATTTGAATGTTGAGCAGCGAGCTCATTGGCTACCAATACAGGAGAGAACCAATCATCTGTGCCATGTGATAATAATGTCATTAGGTCAGATTGAGTTAGATCTATCGGACTGCGCCATCTAGTTTCATGCCAGAACTCTGTGTGTGTGTATATATATATATGAAAATGATAAGAAAATGTATTAACTGAAAACATACTGCACAGCATATATTAAACAACAGAAATACAAGGCTCATTAATACGAATGCATCATCATATCACAATGTGTTTACTCTTTACAAAAACAACACAGGCTAACTAAATATAGCACTGCACTTCTGTTCCAAGTCATGCTCAGATACACGAAAACATGTTCCATGAATATTTTCATGTCAGATGTCAAGGCTCTTTAATCACAACTAAACAAAAGTTTGGCTTTGCCTTTGTGTCAGAGTAATAAACATCCACACATGTGAGCTGGCCTACACGTGTTTCCGGCAGTCATAATCAGTTATGTGCAGCTTTTATTAATCAGTGGATGTTTAATTGCACAGAGCTGTTGGCCTGAATTGATAAGATAAATAATTTAAGTTAGTCTGTGCTTGTACTGAGGTGTGTTTGTATTTTTTGTGCTGCAGCTATTAGGCCTGGGCCAATTACCGGTTTAAAGTTATACCGCGATTTGCACATTTCATGGTTTCAAAACCACTACATTTTTCGGTAACACTTTACAATAAGTTTCCTTTAGTTAATGTTAATGTATTAACTAACATGAATGAACAACAAACAATACATTTATTACAGTATTTATTAATCTTTGTTAATGTTAATTCATGAAAATAGTCGTTCATTGTTAATTCATGTTAATTCACAGTGTATTAAATAATGTTAACAAGCACAACTTTTGATTTTAATAATGCATTAGTAAATTTTTAAATTAACATTAACCAAAACAAATAAATGCTGTTGAAGTATTATTCATTCATAGTTCATGTTAACTAAAGTAGTTATCTAATATTAACTAATGAACCTTATTGTAAAGTGTTACCAATTTTTCCGTTAGGCTATACCGTTCCTGCGGTATGCGCTGTTTTTATGTCTCATCAAAGATGGAAAGTATAGTGTAGGTTGTGTGCAGCATAGAGTGAAACACGACCCCTCCACAGTTTATTCATAATAAGTCTGACCTGGCTCATGCAAACATGCAAATTAAATGTCATGAGCGGCTCACTTCCATGAGTTGGATTGTTTTATACCAATTACCAGCTGCACCTGAGATCACTTTCGGGGACACTTTCCCCAAACTATAGCTACTAGTCATGGGCCGTATGAGATTTTGACGGTATGTTAACCTTAAGCAAAAATATCAATGATTTCATGGTGATTGCGATTACAGCTCTAAAATGAATGTATTATATAGAATAAAGAATGCTGTTTTTGTAACATGGGAAATATGATTTTCAAAAGACAAGTTGCTATCTAATATAACACCCAGATTTTTGACTGTAGAGGAAGTAACAGTACATCCGTCTAGTTGCAAATTGTAATCCAAGAGATTCTGTGTACTGTCTTTTGGTCCAATAAGTAATATCTCTCTCTTATCCGAATTTAATAGGAGAAAATGATTGGTCATCCAATCTTTTACATTTTTAACACACTCTGTTAGCTTAGATAATTTAGAAGTTTCATCTGGTCTTGTTGAGATATATAGTTGAGTATCAAGAAATCAGTGTCAAGGATCAAACAAGCACACAGATTAACCCCTAAATGCATGAATGTTTCGCCAATCATTATTACATATTCGGGTCTTTAGCTACCCGGACCTATATATCCCACATAAATGGATCTCTAACTGCTGCAACAGCAAAGAAACTCTCTTGATATTTTAAGAACAATTACAGAAGAATAAAATAAAACACATTGAGGAAAAAGATGCATTGCACATCTTGAGTCATCAGATATGTAAATATAGTTGCGCAGGAAAAAATACTTACACATTTGCATAGCTCGGGTCTCTATACACTTTTTACAAAAAATTAATCAGAAAACAGACATTCTTTTATATTTTACTATTTTTTTCTTGTTATATTGTTTATAATTAATAGATTGAGGAATACTAAGAAAGTTGATGTCTGAAGGAGTGAGAGGGTAGAAAATGATGTCCCGGGTCGCGAAAGACCCGAGGTATGCATTTAAGGGTTAAACGAAGAAAACTGTAAAATTTATTAGAGATTATGGGATAACATGAAGAGCATGTCTTCGGGGTGGCCACAGGCCAACATAACAAACAGAAAAAAACTAGAAAAGAAAAATAAATTAAATAACCTAGTTGGATAATAAAATTTAAAAAAATACAACAAAACGTACCTAACTCCCTAACGAAACCAGCCCAAACAAATGCACAAAATAAAAGGGCAGGGCACCCCTGCACTCTGTTTTCCAGTGTGTGCTTTAACATCAAAAAAATGTGAGCACTAAATTTTAATCAAAATAACATTCGTTTGAAACAAGTTTGATCGTCGGCCAGAGGAGGAATTCAGGACCCTCAACCCACGATCACATCAACAATGAGCTCTACGATTGCTGCCGGCTGCATTCTTAAATAGATCCCGCCTTAATAGAGAGACCAATAACACCCCAACATCACATCTCATGCAACCTATCAAAGGACAAACAAAGGGGAAAAACAAAAGAGAGAGAGAGAGACAAAGCAACGCATTGCAGCAATGGAAAATACAAGAAACAGTCGAATCATTCAGGAATAATATTCATAACTTTGAGAGAAACTTGCTAGAATGCCAAAGTTCTGAGAACATTCCCTGTTAGCTGGGATGGAGGCAGTTTATGAATTTTTCAGTCTAAAATTGACTCAAAAATGCTCAAGCACCTAGAGTCTGCTTATGTAACTCGCGTTCCCTGACATGTGTCAGGGTCATGTGTCATTGCTCTGTTAGGATTACACTTCTATTGAAAGTGTCAGCCCTCCACACCGATTTATTTCCTATAAGTCATTTGAGTGACAATCTAATCTTGCATTCAGCTCATTTAAACATTGTCGCAGACCCATGAGAGAAGCGCTGACGAGCGTCTTTGATGTCGGGGGTGTAGATGGCCGATAGCCCCGTACCAACGCACCGCAGCTGCTCAATAAGACAGGTTTTTGAAGCAGGTTCAGTCATCTCAGCACTCTCTGCCTTTCTACCGCTGAACGTCCCTGGATGTTCACTGGGAGGAAAGATAAGACTGATTCAAAGCCTGTGGCAGCCTCAGGTCTCTGTGTGTGTTCACCAGCACAAAAAACATCTGCAGGTGTGTGAGTTCTTGCACATGTAAGTTTACTTTGTTTTCAACCAAGTGTACTTTTAAATAGGCTGAATAAATGTGAAAGAAGTATACTTTAGCATACTTTCAAAAAGAGCACTTATTACGGAAATAATGCACTTCAAAATAATATACTTTAGTGTGAACTGAATGTAATGTTTTGGACACTGTTATTTGCAATGCAATTAAAATGTCTTACACTTTCAATATATATCAAATGGAATTTGTTGAACTTTAGAGTGCTTTTTGTCCTACATTTATATATGTAATGTGTCAATTATAAATGAGTGTACTTTAAAGCTCGACAAAAGATTACTAAAACATAATGATTAAAAAAAAGTATTTTACAATAAATATTTTAAATTGACATTATTACATACAGTGCTTTTTTAAAAGTGTACTTAAGAAACAGTCATGAACGTGTAAACACACTTTACTATTAATATTGTATTATCTGAAAGTAATTTTTTTAATTGTTTAAAATAGTTTAAAAAAATACGATTTTAAGTAGACTACAAGTACATATTGAATACATTTAAACACATTTCTTTTTAAAGGTTACTACTATTTATTACTACTTATTAAAATACACTCTTACGTGAAAACTTGTAAACTTCA
This sequence comes from Sinocyclocheilus rhinocerous, assembly GCF_001515625.1. Classification (NCBI taxonomy): domain Eukaryota; kingdom Metazoa; phylum Chordata; class Actinopteri; order Cypriniformes; family Cyprinidae; genus Sinocyclocheilus; species Sinocyclocheilus rhinocerous. The sequence goes on from NW_015626081.1 coordinate 5,379, forward strand.
TGACCTTGAAATGTTATTTTAATTTATTGAATCATGTGTATAATATTTATTTTTCATTATAATAATAATAAAATAAAAAAAGGACTCCTGTAACTTCTGAAGATGAACTCTTTTCTCTTTTGTCGAATGTGTTCAGTTAAATGAGTTCACATCCCAAGAAACTCACATTGAAATTATTACTTCTTGTTTGCCAGTCAGCATTATTGTTGTTTAGACGCAGTACCCGGGACTGACTCCAGCGGAGCAACAACGCAGGTCATTAATGTATCCTGCTCATGAATTCTTCATATGGAGCAATACTCCACTCAATACTGCCCATGAGATATGGATGAACTCTTTTCATTTATTAAGGAGTCTAAATATATTTTGAATTGAGAACACTATTATGGTATATGTCTTCTTCTTCTTCTTGTACATTTGGATTACATGTTAAATCTAAGGGAGCTTGTTTCTGCCACAGTATAAAAATAAATGAATCAATTAATAAATACGGTAACTGCAACCTTTTATCTTACAATTCTGACATTGTTTCTTGCAATTCTGAGAAAAATAAATAAATACATAAATAATAATAATATTTTTTTCTGATACTAATAAAATATTTTTTCTAAACAAATAAATAAATACAAATATTAAAAAAATATATTACTAATTTGTTACTGCTAATTTTATAACTACT
>NW_015626081.1:13175-14254 GCF_001515625.1 Sinocyclocheilus rhinocerous
TACCAAAATTTAAATATAATGTAAATGTAAATAACAAAACTAAATTGAAATTTTAAAACAAGCCCCAAATCAAATAAGTAAGTAACACAAATAAAATAAATATCTTCATATAAAGAAAATAAGTCTTTGTCTGTGCTCTTTCCATTTAAAATTAGAGGCAACCAAATTGCATTACATTACATTACAAATTACATTGTATAATTTCGAAATTTTAAGCAAAAACAGAATGGTTTGACTTCAGTTTTGTGAAACTATGCATACAAAATATTTGCATGAAACAGAAACAGCATACGAGCTGAATGAGACGCAGACTCACTCTCTGCCAGCAGGTGGCGCTTAATGCGTTTCCTTGGTTTCCGCTGTAAACAAAGCAGCACTGCACTTATGAACTTTATTTAATATGCATTATACAGAGGCAAGATGAAAAGAAGAAATACCATCTTACATATTTAATACATTTAAACACATTTATTTTTAAAGGTTACTACTATTTATTACTACTTATTAAAATACACTCTTACGTGAAAACTTGTAAACTTCATGACCTTGAAATGTTATTTTAATTTATTGAATCATGTGTATAATATTTATTTTTCATTATAATAATAATAAAATAAAAAAAGGACTCCTGTAACTTCTGAAGATGAACTCTTTTCTCTTTTGTCGAATGTGTTCAGTTAAATGAGTTCACATCCCAAGAAACTCACATTGAAATGATTACTTCTTGTTTGCACAGCATTATTGTTGTTTAGACGCAGTACCCGGGACTGACTCCAGCGGAGCAACAACGCAGGTCATTATTGTATCCTGCTCATGAATTCTTCATATGGAGCAATACTCCACTCAATACTGCCCATGAGATATGGATGAACTCTTTTCATTTATTAAGGAGTCTAAATATATTTTGAATTGAGAACACTATTATGGTATATGTCTTCTTTCTTCTTCTGTACATTTGGATTACATGTTAAATCTAAGGGAGCTTGTTTCTGCCACAGTATAAAAATAAATGAATCAATTAATAAATACGGTAACTGCAACCTTTTATCTTACAATTCTGACATTGTTTCTTGCAATTC
>NW_015626082.1:0-4773 GCF_001515625.1 Sinocyclocheilus rhinocerous
AAAGTTTGAAACAGAAAATAGTGGTTTTCATCTTGTCACTTTCTTTGTAAAGAAAACACATTTTTACTCAAAATTAATCTAAATGGATTTATAGCGTTTTGGAAACAAACTCTTCATTTTATAACACACAACTCAATCAAAAAGTGTGTAGTCTAATCTAGTCTAGTTTGAAAAGTGCAGGGTCAACAGTCAGCTCGTCAACATTTTCCCAGCACTTTTGTTTATGTATCACTAAATCATTAGATAAAAAAAGCTGAGAACAATCACTTCCTAATCAAAATTGTATTTATGTAATCTTATCAAAGATGTTTTTTTCCACACAACCTTGGTAAAAATGTATGTGTTTGCAGTATAATATATTTTCTTTTCTTACAATATTTCCCCTTATTTATTTTGACGGTCAACCACCAAACTTCTTGTTGTGCTTCCTCGTACCCCTACATTGTGAATTTAGAGCTTTGTTCCAGCTTTCTGGGTAAGATAACAGTTGGTGGTTCAAGCACCGCTGGTACCCCAGCTAATGTAAAAAAGAAAATTAAATCAATATAAGGAAAGTCTGATCTTGGAAATTGTAAAGTAAAAATGGCCACTGGAGTAAGATCTGATATTTAATAAATTCCTCAATTAATTATATAACATTATAGTTATATAAAAAAATTAAAATGACACTTTTTTTCTCTTCTGTCTAAATAATGCCTATGATTCCTTTAAGTTAAATATATAGAGTAAAAACCATGGCTACCATATTCTTTCAGCAAGTACCACAGCATGATTACTCACCATAATGAGAACAAGATGCACAACCTGCAATGAATGTATGTCTGCTGGAGTGTTGTTTAAAGCACATGTTGTTATCAAGTCCAAAGAAAAGCCGTCAGTCAGTAAGTACTAGTGCCAGCTCACCTCCCAGGAGAACCTAACAAAAAGTGCTTTTAGAGCAGTCTCAAAAGCGGCTGAGAAGGCGCATGCTCCCAAATTTTAAATAAGCCGTACTTCAAATAACCCTAGTTGCAAAAGGTTTCTCTGGAGGCACAGCAAGAAAACAACAAAAAAGCCAGGCCTTATTGGGCCATATCATCCTTGAAGGCTGACGAGTAAGTGAGAGAGAGACAGAGTGCTGCTCTAAATGACTGTCACTCCAGGCACTGAATCCAAGCCAGCAAGCAGGTCCAGGGAGGCTGTTCCTGAGCTGGCTGGTTTGATATGGCTGCCTCTCCTGCCAGATGAGTGCAAAAGAGACCTGAGTCTACCGAGTAAGCCTGCCTTCACCTTCATCAAGGCCCAGAAGAAGAAGAAATATATATATAGAAGGAGGATGAACAGGCAAATAATGAGGTATACAATAAAAAGTTCCTGCTTTATAGAGCTAGTTTGCAATAGAATATAAAAGCTGTCAAACAAAAAGAAGGGTAACAGAGCAGGTCAGAGTCTGTTTAGTGTTTTAAGATACATTCATTATAAGTTTGGTTAAAATATTTTATTAGTTTTATGTAGTATTTTTTTTTGCTATGGATTTTTGAGTGAATTCTTCCTGTGTTTCCTCGACAGTCTCTCCTCACAGAGCCAAACTGCACATCATCCATTCAAAGAAACCCAAGGCTGGCACTAATTAACTATGGCACAAAATCAATTTCAAGAGCAAATAAAAGACCAAAGAAAGAGAAAGGGTGTCTGTCAGCTCTTGGGAATAATAAGAAACGAAATAATAAATGCAACTGCCCTCCAGGTCGGTTCTGGAGGTTAATGGGGAGGTCGGTACTTGTGGTCATGAATCAGCATAGCTTCTCAAGGAATTCTCTTCAGTATTCCCTTACAAAAACTTTGACCATACCACAGTGGTAATACATGGTTTTATCATGGTACACTGAAAAAATTAAAATATTAGCAAAATATTTTCAAAAAAATAAATGATCAAAATCCAAAAAACATTGTAACCTTCTGCCATGGTACCAGTGTCCCATATACACATAACATGGCATTTTTTTGGTGCATTTTGTTGTCAAAAGCCGAAATACTGTTAACATTTAAGCCTCTTGTCTCAAAACAGATCCCACCTCGTGAAACTTTTCCAAAGCACTTAAGACCCCCAGCATTAACGCCATTCTCTCCCAGCTAAGTGGAAAATGCAGCAGAGGGGTAAAAGGTGAGTCTTCGTGTGGCAGCTCTGACTCAAAGAGTCAGTTTGGCAGTGCTCTCACTCATTAAGGACAGAGACACTAAGGTGGGCTCTCTGGAGAGATGAGCGAAAAGAACAGAGACAATGAAGGAGAGAGGAGCAGTGAGGGTGTCTCTGCAAGGCGCCAACCTTTCCTTCAGCCCTCCACGGCTCACATCCCTTTGGGAGTGTTGCCTACGTGGGCATGTTTTAGCTTGAGTAATTACACCAAAAGCCGTCATCGCTGACCCTATTTCAGTTAATTACACAGAAGATTCAGGCATAATAAATTATGTTTATGACTACAGGACAAGATCTTAGATTTAATGGCATTTGCTATGTCCAGCATTAGTGTTTGTCATACTTAAGGCTAGGTATTTAAACACCCCAGTCTCAGCCTCAGCACACCAATGGACCTCCTACAGTCTGTTTGCTGACTGCCAAATGCCTACTGCACTAAAAACTTAGTACTTTGTTGAACTGGCAAGCTTCAATCTGACTGGCTGTCTGTATATGCAATCTAAGAAAGACAGAGGAGAATCATATACTTGTAAATTATTTTAAAATGAGAAAATGTCATGAATGTACTTTTTTTCAGCAACTATTCTTATTAAAAAGTCTACACATTTTCCTCTTTTTTTTTTACAGTATATACCACACTATTCCAAGCTAGTTTTTCAGAGGATGTTAGAAATTAGTGTTTTACAGATGTACTTTATTATTTTAATCCCGTCCGAATCTGCCTAATTTTTCACATACAACCTCTGTTAAAATTCCATAGCAATTCCATAGAGAGCTCAATGCGCTGCAATGTAAGAAAACACATGCAAATAGAAAAAAACACCAGCAAATTAAGAAAACATCTTCATCAGTTTGACAGCACGTCACAATACTCGCAACTAAACCAAAAACGAATACTCACAACAAATACAAAAATGTGCTGCAAATACTCACAACAGAACCAAATACATAAACGCACTGCTAATACACACAACACAAGCAAAAAACAAAAATATGCTGCAAAAACAGAAATGTGCTGCAAATGCTCACAACACAAATACTGAAATGCACTGCAAGTAGCACAGACCACAACGGGAGGACCCAATGCCAAAATTACCCCAACACAATGAAAATTAACCATGGTTTTATTATAGTAAAAGTGCAGTACCCAGTCAACAATTTGATCTCACAATGATGTCACCATGAGCTCACACGATTCTCGCCACGATTCCGTTCATGTTTTCTGCATGGTGGAAATCATAGGGCCCTACTAATGTAGCAAACGAATATGATAAGCGGCGGCGCGGCCGGTATAAACACCAGTCCAGATGCGATCAGCTCCGGTGGCCGTAACACAGGCTTTAATGCGCCGCAGATGCGTGCCGTGATGCGCAGATCAGCTCTAGTCTCTAACGTCACTGAATCTGCTGTTAAAAATGAGCCATCCATTCATCATATCATCATGCAAAACTAAGAATTAGCATCATTGTAATGTGACGATCAAATATAGGTGCGGGTGGATGGCGGGCAGATAATTTGAAGCAGAGGACTTGGGTGAAGTTTGAGCTCATCCGCACATCTCTACACTACACTGGCCTGGGTCGCCAGTAGCAAACAATGGAGCGCGCTCTGCTGGACAAACTAAGTAATTACACCATTCAGAAGCATTTAATCTGCTTTTTAAAAAAATAAATTCATATCGGCGGCAAATTCACCGATACCGATATATCGGCGACAGGCTCATATCGGCCGATAATATCGTCTAAACGATATCGGTCGGGCTCTACTCTGATGCATGCTGCACCTTTCAATTGGGAAGGAATCCAATGAAAAACTAAAGTAGTAACATTTATTAAAAAGAGGCAAATCACTGTATTCAGGCAAGATACATGTTTAGATTGCTCTGCTCATTTATGCAGGTTTATTATAAGCAGCCTCTTAAAAAAAAAAAAAAGCTCCAAGGCACTTCAAAGTATACAATGGTAGTGCCAAAAATTTTCTGGTATATTTTTGTTCGCAGTGGAGAAGCAACATATACAGGAGAAAAAAACAAAAAAAAACACTTAACTTTTCCAAGTACGTTATACCCTGTGTCTATGCCACTATATTATGTCATATAGTATGTCAAGGACTTTGGCAGATCTTGTTACAGACTTGTGCTAGAACTCTGTGTTCAAGCAAACAAAAAAAAACAAAAAAAAAAACAAAGGCTGTTCTGCCAAAAATCCCATGCTATTTGTTTTTGGCCTCCTTATGTAATCTTCCATTATAGCACATTACCAGTAAACCTAGTCTGAAGCATCTGGCTTTCTTTTGTCTGCTCAAATCAAATATTCTCTCCCACTCCTGTCCACATTCTCCCAAGTCTGTGTAAAGTGATGCTAAATGCTTTAGCGATTTTTTGTATTTCCTCATTAAGCACTACGCAGACTAAGATGCCTAAGATGCAGGCAGTTTAGATGAAGTGGAGATGACAAACTTACACATCCTAATAATCTGTAATCAACTGAATCAACTGACCCTTATATTAGGGTGACCATACGTGCCATTTTCCCAGAACGTGTCCTGGCCAGGATTTCTATATTGCCTAAAATATCTAGGTTTTGGCTTTGTTTGCG
>NW_015626082.1:8678-12307 GCF_001515625.1 Sinocyclocheilus rhinocerous
ACTTTTCCAAGTACGTTATACCCTGTGTCTATGCCACTATATTATGTCATATAGTATGTCAAGGACTTTGGCAGATCTTGTTACAGACTTGTGCTAGAACTCTGTGTTCAAGCAAACAAAAAAAAACAAAAAAAAAAACAAAGGCTGTTCTGCCAAAAATCCCATGCTATTTGTTTTTGGCCTCCTTATGTAATCTTCCATTATAGCACATTACCAGTAAACCTAGTCTGAAGCATCTGGCTTTCTTTTGTCTGCTCAAATCAAATATTCTCTCCCACTCCTGTCCACATTCTCCCAAGTCTGTGTAAAGTGATGCTAAATGCTTTAGCGATTTTTTGTATTTCCTCATTAAGCACTACGCAGACTAAGATGCACAGGATCATGGCAGTTTAGATGAAGTGGAGATGACAAACTTACACATCCTAATAATCTGTAATCAACTGAAATGAAAAGCCCTTATATTAGGGTGACCATACGTGCCATTTTCCCAGGACGTGTCCTGGCCAGGATTTCTATATTGTCTAAAATATCTAGGTTTTGGTTTTGTTTGCGTGTGCAGACCGATTGGTGTATGATATCAAAATACCTCGAGAGCATTTTGAAAGCATAAGGAACCATCTGTATGGTATTTTGATGTCATACACCGATCGGTCTGCACACGCAAACAAAGCCAAAACCTAGATATTTTAGGCAATATAGAAATCCTGGTTTGGCACGTATGGTCACCCAGTCAAACATAATGTTCGTGAATACTCGTCAAACCGGACAATTCGACATCATTTTGTGTGTAATTCTCCGTTCATGCGACGCGAGAGAGTACTTGTGTGCTGTGAGACGTGCTTTCTGTGTGTGTATGCTTCAGTGTATGCGCTCAGAAAACCGGTGTCCTGACATTTTATCCTACACGTCAGATTGTCCTACCAGGGTTTACTGCGCATGCGCACATCAATATTGCATCCTTTTTCTCACGCTGAACAACAATATTTAATGTATCTGCATTACTGTAAGGGTAGGTTTAGGGTTGGGGTAGGTGTAGACTTTAATAAAACACAATATAATAGGTAGAAAAAAATATTTATTGTTGGTTTCCTGTAGCTGTATCCCTTCTAGCCACAACCGCGAATATAACACATAATTTCTGTATTTGCATTACTGTAAGGGTAGGTTTAGGGTTGGGGTAGGTGTAGACATTAATAAACCATAATTTTACAGGTAGCATTTTTCGTTGTCGAATTGTACTACCCACTGTTTAATGGGAGGTAGCAAAATCTGACAGGGTACCACAAATCAACAGAACACCGGACCGAATTGAGTTCTCTCTTGCATCGTCAGACTTATCTATATGTCTGCTCTTCTCTTACTCCCACATATTGACATTTTTTAACGTTTTATGTGACGTGCAGCAAGGTTTATACGTACGCATCTAACCTCCTAACTATGCAGCAGATTCGTTCTCAATAAATCTCTTCCCAAATCATCCCACCCTAACATTTTCGTGTCGTTTTTATTCGTTGACGAAAATGTCAATACATTTTTGTCATAGTTTTTGTCATTCAAAAAGAGTTTTAGTTCGTCATCGTCTCGTGGTTGTCGGTGAAAAAAATGTCGTTGATGAAAATTATGATGAAAATTATTCGTCAACAAAATTAACACTGCTATTAATACATTTATTATTATATTCACACATAGTGTTATATGTTATATTTTAAATTGGGATATGTAATAGTTTCTAATGTTTTAAAATAAGTCTCTTTTGCTCAGCAAGTCTGCATTTATTTGTACAATAAAAAATACAAAAACAGTAATATTGTGAAATATTGAAAACAGACAAAGTTTTGTATGTGAGCATATAGTAAAGTGTAATTGATTGCTGTGATCAAAGCTGAAATTTCAACATCATTACCCCAGTCTTCAGTGTCACATGATCCTTCAGAAATCATTCTAATATGCTGATTTGCTACTCAAAGTGTTAAGTTTTTGTTGATTTTTTCTTTGAAAAGCAAGACAAAAAAGCATATTTTGGCTATTTAATTTATGCAATGGTGAAAAAAAAATTTTTAAATACATGGGGGAAAAAAATGCGGAAAAACCGTGTTCGGTATCTGGCCTTCGGCCCAGTGTTTCAAGCAATTTGTTTGGCTTCGGCTTCGGCCAAGAATTTTCATTTCAGTGCATCCCTACTTGATATGATGAACACATTTAATGTATGCTTTTATTCCCATATAAACATTGATCAGTGCACATATATAGAGCTCATCAAATGCTTGACACTTGATTCATATGTATTATGTACACAATGTTGTATTAACTTTTTGAACTGTCTAGATTTGGTTGCATTGACTTTCCATGGAGAGAGAGAGAGCTCAGGTTTCATTAAAATGTCTTCATTTGTTTTTAGAAAATGAACAACCATCTTAGGCCAGGCATCCACTGTGTGTCGTTTTCTTTCAATTTTGAGCCGAATTCTGACTTGTGTGACTCTTTTTTGAGTCAGCCGAATTTCAGATTTGTCGTGCGTCTTTTTTTGACGTGCAGTGTACACGGGGTAACAAGAAGTGAGTAGCCTCTTCTGACCAGCAATCGGATGGTCAGATGAATTTCTGACATGCCAGAAATTTTGGTTTGATTAGACACAGACACATATCCCAAAGCCTTCCTTTAAAAAGCTGATCAGCTAATTTATTTTTCTAGTCTAATGCATTATATGATTATATGGGTACGCAGTTTTATTTTGGGGGTGTTTACCATGTTTTACATCACAGAGAATTATGTTTCCCAAGTGTGCATTTGCATTGCTAGTGTGCATGACTTTGGTCAGATTCTCACCTGGAAATTTCCAGCATAATCCTCCTCTTGGTCACCATTGTGCCCTTCCTTCAGAGCGATAAGAGTAAAGCCTCTGAAGTATGCAGGGTTGGTTGCATACAGGGATACTGGAAATAATCACAATAAAAATAATCAGTTGCATTATCTTTCTGATTGCTTTCACGGGTCAATCAAAATGAATAAAACACATACAATGATACCAGGCTTCTGTTATAGAATTGGTAATATTTCATAAGTTTTGTTTTGCCCATATACTCTTTAGCTACTGGGGATAAACTCATTTGGCTTGATGTCCGCAGTGGAGGGGCTGAAAGAGACAGCTACAAATGCTTGGAAGATAAGTATGGATAGCAAGATGCCTACATTTTGTTCGTGGAGTTGGGGAGGTGAAGGAAACAGATGAAACAGCTGATGCCGGAGCAAGGTGAGCACTGCTTATATGCTCCAGCAGTTCACTGAAAAATTATATGGGTTCACCTCTCCCAAAAATGCATTTAGGAACGTCACTTCTTTTCTAGTCCAGAAATTCTTACTTTGTTATGTTCAAATACCTCCAGTAAAATCGGCATGTAACCTATTTTAAATATCTTCACTAACAAATATTATTCAACATATAATGCACAAAGAAACTGATTATTGGTTAATACACAGTACAAATTAGAAAGTTAGAAATATTGTAAACCTTTCATTTGCATATTGAAAACAATTTGCAGCAGCCTATCATATAGGAGAAAACGGAAATAGATGTAAAATAGTTTTTGTTTGTTTGTTTATTAATTAATTCAGTCAGTCATGTCAGATAT
>NW_015626082.1:13854-25854 GCF_001515625.1 Sinocyclocheilus rhinocerous
GTTATAAAATATTATTATAATTTAAAATAGCTGTTTTCTATGTGAATGCATTGTAAAGTGTAATTGATTGCTGTGATCAAAGCTGAAATTTCAACATCATTACCCCAGTCTTCAGTGTCACATGATCCTTCAGAAATCATTCTAATATGCTGATTTGCTACTCAAAGTGTTAAGTTTTTGTTGATTTTTTCTTTGAAAAGCAAGACAAAAAAGCATATTTTGGCTATTTAATTTATGCAATGGTGAAAAAAAAATTTTTAAATACATGGGGGAAAAAAATGCGGAAAAACCGTGTTCGGTATCTGGCCTTCGGCCCAGTGTTTCAAGCAATTTGTTTGGCTTCGGCTTCGGCCAAGAATTTTCATTTCGGTGCATCCCTACTTGATATGATGAACACATTTAATGTATGCTTTTATTCCCATATAAACATTGATCAGTGCACATATATAGAGCTCATCAAATGCTTGACACTTGATTCATATGTATTATGTTCACAATGTTGTATTAACTTTTTGAACTGTCTAGATTTGGTTGCATTGACTTTCCATGGAGAGAGAGAGAGCTCAGGTTTCATTAAAATGTCTTCATTTGTTTTTAGAAAATGAACAACCATCTTAGGCCAGGCATCCACTGTGTGTCGTTTTCTTTCAATTTTGAGCCGAATTCTGACTTGTGTGACTCTTTTTTGAGTCAGCCGAATTTCAGATTTGTCGTGCGTCTTTTTTTGACGTGCAGTGTACACGGGGTAACAAGAAGTGAGTAGCCTCTTCTGACCAGCAATCGGATGGTCAGATGAATTTCTGACATGCCAGAAATTTTGGTTTGATTAGACACAGACACATATCCCAAAGCCTTCCTTTAAAAAGCTGATCAGCTAATTTATTTTTCTAGTCTAATGCATTATATGATTATATGGGTACGCAGTTTTATTTTGGGGGTTTACCATGTTTTACATCACAGAGAATTATGTTTCCCAAGTGTGCATTTGCATTGCTAGTGTGCATGACTTTGGTCAGATTCTCACCTGGAAATTTCCAGCATAATCCTCCTCTTGGTCACCATTGTGCCCTTCCTTCAGAGCGATAAGAGTAAAGCCTCTGAAGTATGCAGGGTTGGTTGCATACAGGGATACTGGAAATAATCACAATAAAAATAATCAGTTGCATTATCTTTCTGATTGCTTTCACGGGTCAATCAAAATGAATAAAACACATACAATGATACCAGGCTTCTGTTATAGAATTGGTAATATTTCATAAGTTTTGTTTTGCCCATATACTCTTTAGCTACTGGGGATAAACTCATTTGGCTTGATGTCCGCAGTGGAGGGGCTGAAAGAGACAGCTACAAATGCTTGGAAGATAAGTATGGATAGCAAGATGCCTATATTTTGTTCGTGGAGTTGGGGAGGTGAAGGAAACAGATGAAACAGCTGATGCCGGAGCAAGGTGAGCGCTGCTTATATGCTCCAGCAGTTCACTGAAAAATTATATGGGTTCACCTCTCCCAAAAATGCATTTAGGAACGTCACTTCTTTTCTAGTCCAGAAATTCTTATTTTGTTATGTTCAAATACCTCCAGTAAAATCGTCATGTAACCTATTTTAAATATCTTCACTAACAAATAGTATTCAACATATAATGCACAAAGAAACTGATTATTGGTTAATACACAGTACAAATTAGAAAGTTAGAAATATTGTAAACCTTTCATTTGCATATTGAAAACAATTTGCAGTAGGCTATCATATAGGAGAAAACGGAAATAGATGTAAAATAGTTTTTGTTTGTTTGTTTATTAATTAATTCAGTCAGTCATGTCAGATATTACAACATTATCTAACATAAATCAAGCCTTTTATGGCATATAAGTATTAAAAATGTATTTAAATTATATAAGTTATTTGGGAGCTTTAAGCAGCAAAAAATGGAAAAGGCAAACTGCCAAATCTACAGTTTTTGAAAACAGACACTGCAGTTGATAAATTCAAATAAAATTAAATATGTGACAACTCACCCTGATATAAATGTGACAACTTGCTCTGACTTGACCATGATAAAATACATCCTTGTCCTGATAACACAGTTCAGATATTAAAATCTACTGTTTTGGTTTACCCTTTGGTTCATAAAACTAAAAAAGATTTTAAAAAAAACATTTATGACCACTGCCAGGGAACAAATATTTGTGGACTTTTAAATTAAAACGTTATAGTTATTGAGACAACTTCCCCGCACCACAATAAAACCCAGTTTCCACTATCACTTAGGCAATGTGATTATTTTGTTCGTGGAGTTGGGGAGGTGAAGGAAACAGATGAAACAGCTGATGCCGGAGCAAGGTGAGCGCTGCTTATATGCTCCAGCAGTTCACTGAAAAATTATATGGGTTCACCTCTCCCAAAAATGCATTTAGGAACGTCACTTCTTTTCTAGTCCAGAAATTCTTATTTTGTTATGTTCAAATACCTCCAGTAAAATCGTCATGTAACCTATTTTAAATATCTTCACTAACAAATAGTATTCAACATATAATGCACAAAGAAACTGATTATTGGTTAATACACAGTACAAATTAGAAAGTTAGAAATATTGTAAACCTTTCATTTGCATATTGAAAACAATTTGCAGCAGGCTATCATATAGGAGAAAACGGAAATAGATGTAAAATAGTTTTTGTTTGTTTGTTTATTAATTAATTCAGTCAGTCATGTCAGATATGACAACATTATCTAACATAAATCAAGCCTTTTATGGCATATCAGTATTAAAAATGTATTTAAATTATATAAGTTATTTGGAAGCTTTAAGCAGCAAAAAATGGAAAAGGCAAACTGCCAAATCTACAGTTTTTGAAAACAGACACTGCAGTTGATAAATTCAAATAAAATTAAATATGTGACAACTCACCCTGATATAAATGTGACAACTTGCTCTGACTTGACCATGATAAAATACATCCTTGTCCTGATAACACAGTTCAGATATTAAAATCTACTGTTTTGGTTTACCCTTTGGTTCATAAAACTAAAAAAGATTTTAAAAAAAACATTTATGACCACTGCCAGGGAACAAATATTTGTGGACTTTTAAATTAAAACGTTATAGTTATTGAGACAACTTCCCCGCACCACAATAAAACCCAGTTTCCACTATCACTTAGGCAATGTGATGCCCCAACATGCTGCCTATGTAGGCAGCTTGTTAGTTTTTCAGACAAAGCCCCTATCTCCAGCGCGCGCACTGTGAAGCGTCTCTGTCCGCGCCGGTGGTCCTGACAACAGCTGAAACAGTGACATATACCTCGGTAAATGCTGCCGGGATTATAATGCTCCGGGTCTCCTTCCACTCGCAGTCTGAACTCACTGAAGCCCTCCCTCCTGCCTCCAGCTCCGTGAGGCTGAGCCCGCGTTATCCAGCTGCAATAGCCGTCAGATGGAGCCGCTCTGTCCGCGGGCTCCTCGGGCACACTCGCGCACACGCAGCCGGTTAACAGCAGCAGGACAGCGGCTCTCCACATCTCCGATCGCTTCACTTTCATTTCCAAATACGCACTTACAATCGTGTTTCTATATGTGACAACTCACCCTGATATAAATGTGACAACTTGCTCTGACTTGACCATGATAAAATACATCCTTGTCCTGATAACACAGTTCAGATATTAAAATCTACTGTTTTGGTTTACCCTTTGGTTCATAAAACTAAAAAAGATAAAAAAAACATTTATGACCACTGCCAGGGAACAAATATTTGTGGACTTTTAAATTAGAACGTTATAGTTACTGAGACAACTTCCACGCACCACAATAAAACCCAGTTTCCACTATCACTTAGGCAATGTGATGCCCCAACATGCTGCCTATGTAGGCAGCTTGTTAGTTTTTCAGACAAAGCCCCTATCTCCAGCGCGCGCACTGTGAAGCGTCTCTGTCCGCGCCGGTGGTCCTGACAACAGCTGAAACAGTGACATATACCTCGGTAAATGCTGCCGGGATTATAATGCTCCGGGTCTCCTTCCACTCGCAGTCTGAACTCACTGAAGCCCTCCCTCCTGCCTCCAGCTCCGTGAGGCTGAGCCCGCGTTATCCAGCTGCAATAGCCGTCAGATGGAGCCGCTCTGTCCGCGGGCTCCTCGGGCACACTCGCGCACACGCAGCCGGTTAACAGCAGCAGGACAGCGGCTCTCCACATCTCCGATCGCTTCACTTTCATTTCCAAATACGCACTTACAATCGTGTTTCTAGAGTGTTGAACTCTAGTGGAAACTAAACTTGGCTGTAATAACAGGCTCCCATATACGCAAATGCTGATATCTCCGCCTTCACCCTGTTATTTTGCCATCCTGAACTGAAGAGAGAAAGAGAGCTGATGAATCGCCCGTCTGTACAGAGTGGCACATTCAGAGTGGACTGACTCTAGTGCTGCTGCCTCACACTGATAGCCGAATGGATTCAGCCACACAAACTCAAAAACAAAGACCACATGCTCAGAACAGAGAGAGTCCCGGTTTTCAGATAGTTTGAGAATCGTCAGAACAAATTATAATTAATTAATTATATTTTAAATGTATTATTAATTAATTATTTATACATGTTATAAATATTTAATTTTATTTTATTTCATTGTTTTATTATTATCATTCATTCATTAATTGGAACACTCTGCCTTCTCAAGCGCTCTCAGTGTTTGCCTATAAATATTAGAGCACCCAATTATAGGGCTCTCTTCTCCTTTTTTTTTTTGTAGCTGAACTAAACTTTTAACTTCTGTTTCAAATTTCAACCTTTATTTTGCCTTTTTGTAAATGTTATGCATTTTAAGAAACAAAAAGAAAATAATAAAAAAAATAGGATCCACGACTATGAAGTCAATGTAATATTTGCATTGTACATTTTGATTGGTCTTCTTTCTTTAAAGCATTTTGTATATTGTTTTGTGATTAGTAGCCTATTCTCCTTCTTAAAAATGAAGTGTGTGTGTGTGTGTGTGTGTGTGTGTCATTTCTCCAAACCATACTGCAAAAATAGTTTTAAATAGGGTGTACCCCAAATAGGGTCCATATTGTTTTGTGATTAGTAGCCTATTCTCTTTCTTAAAAATGAAGTGTGTGTGTGTGTGTGTGTGTGTGTGTGTGTCATTTCCTCCAAACCATACTGCAAAAATAGTTTTAAATAGGGTGTACCCCAAATAGGGTCAATAAATGGATAGTTCCACCCCAAGCACATGCTAATTGTTGAAACAACTTTGTTTCCTGGTCAAGATGCTTAAAGGCATTGTTCACTCAAAAATTAAAATGCATTGTTTACTCGTCATTATCATGTATGGTAATGTCTCAGTGTTTTCTTCTGCTTCTTCTTCTTCTTCTCCTTCTTCTTTTTTGTCCATGCAATTCAACAGTCATAAAAACTGTTTCCAACATTTTTCAAAAGATCAGTAATAATACCACAAATAATACCTTTTTCTTAAAACGGTGGCTTACTCAATGGTTTAGCTAATGTTTACTTGTGCAATTTAAACAGAAAGTGGTCAAAGAATATTCTCATTATAATCACTGGAGCTGTCAATCACTTCAGTTCAGCGCAAGTTCCCTGACTGAGTTCTGCTTTCTTGCCAAATCTCCAGTTACAGTGGGGATTGGGGAGCCTGCGGCCCCATGCCTACAGCCGAATCACAATATTGAATGTCTACGAGTGTGAGATTGTATTTATACAACACTTCAACAGCACAAGTATGTAAAACAACCACATGATTTCTTAAAAAACCCTTTTGTGGGGGGAAATACTTCCTTCTGCCACAGACTCAAATATCAAATTGACAGTTTAACAAGCCTCTGCTACTAATTTGAAAATGTCATTTTAAAGCTAGTAAGGAACTCTGAGTTGCTTCACTGAAGTTAAAAGCTTATTGTATTATAGAGTGGAGTATTATGAGAAAGAGATGGACTGAGTGAATGTGATTTTCTGCATTCATAATTTAAAAGTTAGTTTGAATGTCTGTTGAATAAAGTGATTTTCTTCAACTGTTAAAGGGATTTCCCAGGCCTGTAAATGCATTTGTTGGTTGCATACAAGGTGTTTAAAGTAAAATAATGTCCTTGTTTACAATCCTGTTCTGTTCCCTTTCAAAAGACCACTTCTCAATATCAAAAACTATTATTAAATACAACTATTAATATAAAAAACAATTTATTAATAATATTTAATAAACAACAATTATAAAAGTTGCTAAACAATTCAGTTAAAAGTACAAAGGCATCGCTCTGATACAGCATAAATGTAAAAATTAAAAAATTATGAAACTTTGCCCGCATCTAAAACGATATGCTCTGGAACAAATAATAAATTATTGAGACCAACGACTGCCTGTAGATTTACCCAAAACAAGTTATATCTCATGTTTAACCACTATAGAGACATCAGAGTCTGCGGCAAATTCTAAAAGAACTGCCAGAAATAAGGCTGCTTACGGCGGGTTCATGAGCACTGAACAGCTGCTGACGCCCTGAAGCTCACATCTCCAAAAATGTTGAAGCAAATGTTCAAAATAGGCTTTCAAAATCTTTATTAGGGGTGACCACCAATAGTAGAAGATTTGATGCTTCGATAGAGGGAGCCTGATTCAAGTACCAATCTCACAGTCAAATCTTCTCAGAGGTGTTGTGAAACGAGGATCATACCATTTTGGCTATATGGAGGTGCTCAGTGTCTGATTTCACATAGAACTTAATATATAAGTTAATAGTATAGCCTATTATGATAATGTTGTAAATAAAAATGTGAAAAGAAAGCAGCTTTTAATAAATATTTTTTAACATGCATAAATAAATCCAATAACCCCTGTGACAGATTTAAGTTTCACTTTCCATGATCCGTGACAGACAGAGGAGCATCTTGGCGGCTTCTGCCGACCAACATTAAAGGGATAGTTCACCCCAAAATGAAAATTCTGTCATTAATTACTCACCCTCATGTCGTTCCAAACCCGTAAGACCTCTGTTCATCTTCAGAACACATATTAAGATATGTGCGGTATGCAGTATTTTTTTCTACTCAAGCCGGTTTCGAAACGGTAATAATATAGAGGAACGCAGGAACAGAAACGTTAAAATATCGATTCTGCTCGGAGTGAACCGATTGATTTTTTTTTGTTTTGTTTTCAAGCCCTAGCTGTAATGTCAACAATGCCTCGTAAGCAATCCCGGTGCACTGTGTTTGGATGTAAGACTGAACATTAGAGTCTTTATTTTCTCCCAACATCTGAGCCACTGAGGATGCAGTGAATTATTTCTTTTTTTGAAGGTAATGGGCCTCAAAATCTACCTAAATAAGTTTATGTCTGCACAAGTCGTTTCACTCCAGACTGCTTTGTGAATGTCATGTTGTTATAGTTATTTGCGAAGTATTTTAATTGATCAGTGCAGCGCTTGTGAGATTAGGTCGAGATTGGTTGCATGGCTTGGTGCAGTGAGCCACGCCGATGACAGGTCAGCACGACACAAGCTCTGTAATGTCGCGCTGTTTCGTCCCACTTTCACACTTTCAGTGCATTTGGCTTCCCTTATGTACATCTGAACCCCTGTTCTCTATATCAGCCATGTTGCTTTTAACGGTTGTTTATTGCTGTAGGTATGCAAAGCAGAGATGTATATCCTACGCCCTCTTCTGGAGAGGGGGTGGGAATATGCAGCTCATTTGCATTTAAAGTGATACACACCAAAACAGCTCTTTTTTTAGACAAGCCCCAAAAATGAAATTTTCCAGATGTTATAATAAATGATCTGTGGGGTATTTTGAGCTGAAACTTCACAGACACATTCTAGGGACACCCAAGACCAATATTACATCTTGTGAAAAGGGGCATAGTAGGTGCCCTTTAACACAAATATCTAATGAGCCAATCACATGCCAGCAACTCAATGCATTTAGGCATGTAGACATGGTCAAGGTGATCTGCCAAAATTTAAACCGAGCATCAGAATGGGGACTTTGAATGTTGCATGGTTGTTGGTAGCAGGCGTGCTTCTCTGATCTACTGGGATTTTCACGCACAATCATCTCTAGGGTTTACAGAGAATGGTCTGAAAATGAGAAAATATCAAGTGATGGAAATTTTGTGGACAAAAATATATTGTTGATGCCAGTGGTCAAAGGAAAATGGCCAGACCAGTTTGAAATGATAGAAATGCAACAGTAACTCAAATAAACACTTGTTACAACTGGGGTATGCAGAAGAGCATCTCTGAATGCACAACACATTGAATCTTAAACCACTTATTCTCTGGGGCGTTTTTTGGTATTTTCGCCTAAATTTGACATACTCAAATTCAAATGTTTACCCTACACACATACAATGGAGGAAATGAGAAAAAATGGTTTCATTGTAAAGAAAACCCTTTGAACTACAAAATATGAGTGCACACACACACACACACAAACATACACACAGTATGTGTTTTACAGTCAATGGAACACACCACTCCTCTTCCTAACACGCATGGATTTATAGGCGCCAGGTTAATTCTTTAACAGTGCCATTTATGTCTAGAATTTTTTTTCCTACATTTTTTTTCCTACTTGTTAAAAAGTAAATGCAAAAAGGAATTGTGTCTTTAAGGGACCTTAACATTATTGAAAACAGGAATTGTATATGTAGGTTTTTGACATTATGTTGGTACTGTAGATACAAAAAAAGCCTCTTACTATCTCTGTAGTAAATATTTAACTGACTCTTTAAAAAATGATATATCAAGGGGTGAGAACCAGAAGGGCATAAGTGACATTTTTGGTGAAATGGAGATATATATATATATACAGTATATATCAAATGAAAGCTCTTAATGAGCTCTTTCTACTAGCAAAAGTACTTTCATCCATGAGTGTACACATTTTTATTATAAACAATTGAAATCAGTACACAAAGTCAGATCAAACTATGGTAACATTTTTGATTTGGCTCTCCTGTAAAGTTGGTGAAATGTCACTTATGCCTTTCTGGTTCTCACCCCTCGATATGTGATGTTAGTAGGAGAATGATTGAAGGATCTTCAGGGTCTGTCTTTGGTCTGATGGGGACTGTGTGTATGTGGAACTGTCCAGACGGTGGATGAGCAGAACCAGCAGATGTCATGAGAGTGTCCCAGAGAGGCTGAACAAAAATACTTAACAAAAGAGTGAAAATGGGGAGTTTTTACCTGAAAAAACTTTTTGAACCTGATGTATACTGTAGATTTAGATTTGACTCAAATCTTGACTGAACATGACTAAAACACATACACAAACTCATTGAATCAACATAAAACATAAATTGTTCTGGTGTGAAGTGACTAAATGAACAAGAAAAAAGCAGGAGGAGGTTGTTGGCAAAAAGTGACCTGAAACGGGGGTTAATCTGAATACTTAACTGCAATAATATCACAGGAAGAACAAGTTATGACATTTTGATTAAACATTGTTGTCAGACTGTATATTGGTGTGTCTGTGTGTGTCTGCTGACTACATTTCTTTTCATTCTTGGTTATTTATCATTCTTTATCATTTTTGTTTTACACATTTGGAAATAGTGTAAATAATAATAAAGAATTATAGTTGCTTAAAATGACAGAATTATATTTTCCAAATACATTTTTATGGTTTGACATCACCTTTTGGCTTTCTATAATTCTATAAGTAAAATTATTTGTCATTAGCTGTAAAGAACCTGCCCGTCCGAATGTCTCTCAGTACTTAACAATTGTTAAAACTACAGGAATTTACTTTAATAATAAAATAATTCTACAGAGAATTATTAACAAAATTTGAATTGCAAAGCTGAAAATGTAATATTCCCACTTTCCTGAATCTATTAAATATACTCCTCATAATACCACACACACACACACACACACACATTTGTTTCTGTGAATTGTGGGGAATTTCCATAGACTTCTATTACTTTTATTCTGACCAAACAATATTTTCTATCCCGTAACCCAACCCTAACACTAAACCCACCCTTACAGAAAACCTGTTTGCATTCTTACACTTTCAGACAAACATTATATAACAGACAAAACTGATATAAACCGAAATGTTGTCTTCTCTTAACCTTTGTATGGTGTTCATATTTTTGTTAGTCAGCCAGTGTCCGTGGGTCTGGTGGACCCGCTGCAGTTTTGGGTTTTTAATTCAACACAATCAAAAATTATATGTTAAAATACTCAATAGATGCTTACTTCATCCCAATTACAAGCAATATAAACTGCATATATGGTCAAAATGTGCCCTTTACCTTTGTTAGATAAGTGCTGCAACCTTGTGTGGGAATGGCAGGGGCAGAAACACAAAAGTCACACTTACACTTACACTCTTACAGACTCTCTCTCTCTCTCTCTCTCTCTCTCTCTCTCTCTCACACACACACACACACACACAGACACAGACACATACTAGTAGCAGGCCCAGACAATAGGAGGACAGAGTGAAGGTACACATGACCTAAAATTTCCACTCTTTTATTACCCCCGGGTAACAAAACCCGAACATCCTGTATGTAATATAAATGTGTAGAGGGGGTGTACAGTGAGTGGTCATTGAAAATTTGTTCTGATATATGTTCATCACAGAAAATGAGCCAAGGCCAATGAGTCTGAGTTTGAAAAAATAATGAATAGTATAATTTTTCTATTGATAAAAAGTGAAAACGGGTCCCACAGACCCGAACACCATACAAGGGGTTAATTAGGGCTGGTTTTAATTGCAACGTATTAATAGAACCCATCTGTTCCTCAATAGGTTCTTTTGGCACCAATGTCTTTTATGTGGGAGTGTGAATTCGTAGGTCAAATAGTCAGATGCCCACCCACACAAGCAGCGGTGCCCTCTTTCACCCTTCAGCACTGCATGAATCTCAGGTGGACTTTGATGTGTCATTCCACTAAGATTTATCCATGCTTTATGGAGTGAGAGTTCAAGAACAAAGTAGTAATTATCCTATCTGCATTGAGAGGCTTTGTATGGACCACAGATGCATGCTGTGAAGTCATACGTAGTGTTTACAAAGGTGAAATATGTATCTTTTTTATTATATTTTTTATTTGGTAATTTCTTAAATAAAATAAACATTCCAAAATAAACATACATAAATTACACACTTCATCTTTAAGAATATTACTTAGATTGGAGTATTACTTTATTTTACTTAAGCACTATAGTTTTCCATGTTTATTTTTGAGAGGATTTTGGGATTGATTTGGCAATTTAATAAGAGGGTTGTTCACAGCACTTGTTGGTAAATGTAAAAGTATTTAATAGTGTGATCATATAGCATGATCTTCAATTTTTGTGATTCATTGTCATAATTATGCAGACATCAATACCCCCCACCCCTCCAAACTGAAGGTAATTTAGCCCAGCAAATGTATATTTTAAAGGGGTCATATGATGCAATTTCAAGTTTTCCTTTCTCTTTGGAGTGTTACAAGCTGTTTGTAAATAGATAAGATCCCTAAAGTTGCAAAGACTAAAGTCTCAAACCCAAAGAGATATTCTATTTAAAAGTTAAGAAAGATTTGCATAACATCGCCCAAATGTTTACGCAAAGAAAGAAGGCGGTAGTTCTCGCTGTAGTACTGTTGCCGCCGCCTCCATGTTGTGGAGACGCTGTGTTTCGTTGTGAAAGCGAAACTACTTTGTTTGGTCTTCCAAAAGAGGACACAACTAGACATCAGTGGTTAAGTTGTATTTACAACACTGTTCCAGAACAGTACAACCCAAATATTTGTGTGTGCAACGCATTTTACGGAGGACTATTTCCTGAACCTGGGAGAGTAGCATACAATGCCGGCTGTTCTGACTCACAACCTGTAAGTACGTTTCCATATTTAAAGAATTTGCCACTGACGAATCAAATGCGAGTTTTGAGCAGTGTAGAGTAGTGCTTGTTGTTTGTCGTTTCTTCGATCACAAATGCAGACATGGTTTTATGTTTACGCGGCGCGATGCAACGCAACGCGTAAAAAGAC